>NW_027611884.1:0-134810 GCF_964261635.1 Lissotriton helveticus | reverse complement strand
CTTTAAATGACTGTTGGATGTGAATTATTACTTTTTCAACTAAAATAAGTGTGTTTAAAGTCATTTCTGTGCCTGAAATTGGTCAAAATTGAAGCTTTTGAGTAAGCGAAAACTCTGTAAAAATGGCAATTTTGGTCACTGTGAGGGTTTAAAAAGTGGTTATTCAAAATGGGGCCCGATCCAAATGACATTTTGAATCATTTTTGGTAGAGTCCAAAAAAATCAATTTTATGATGAAAAACGATGACCCCGGACCAGTCGAACGTTCAAAAAAGTGGTCAATATTGATGAAATTTTAACATTTAATCTTTTGACTTTAAAAGACGGTTGGATGTGAATTATTACTTTTTCAACTAAAATAAGTGTGTTTAAAGTCATTTCTGTGCCTGAAATTGGTCAAAATTGAAGCTTTTGAGTAAGCGAAAACTCTGTAAAAATGGCAATTTTGGTCACTGTGAGGGTTTAAAAAGTGGTTATTCAACATGAGGCCCGATCCGAATGACATTTTGAATAATTTTTGGTAGAGTCCAAACCAATCAATTTTATGATGAAAAACGATGACCCCGGACCAGTCGAACGTTCAAAAAAGTGGTCAATATTGATGAAATTTTAACATTTAATCTTTTGACTTTAAATAACTGTTGGATGTGAATTATTACTTTTTCAACTAAAATAAGTGTGTTTAAAGTCATTTCTGTGCCTGAAATTGGTCAAAATTGAAGCTTTGAATAAGCGAAAACTCTGTAAAAATTGCAATTTTGGTCACTGTGAGGGTTTAAAAAGTGGTTATTCAACATGAGGCCCGATCCAAATGACATTTTGAATCATTTTTGGTAGAGTCCCAAAAATCAATTTTATGATGAAAACGATGACTCCGGACCAGTCGAACGGTCAAAAAAGTGGTCAATATTGATGAAATTTTACCATTTAATCTTTTGACTTTAAATGACTGTTGGATGTGAATTATTACTTTTTCAACTAAAATAAGTGTGTTTAAAGTCATTTCTGTGCCAGAAATTGGTCAAAATTGAAGCTTTTGAGTAAGCGAAAACTCTGTAAAAATGGCAATTTTGGTCACTGTGAGGGTTTAAAAAGTGGTTATTCAAAATGGGGCCCGATCCAAATGACATTTTGAATCATTTTTGGTAGAGTCCAAAAAAATCAATTTTATGATGAAAAACGATGACCCCGGACCAGTCGAACGTTCAAAAAAGTGGTCAATATTGATGAAATTTTAACATTTAATCTTTTGACTTTAAATAACTGTTGGATGTGAATTATTACTTTTTCAACTAAAATAAGTGTGTTTAAAGTCATTTCTGTGCCTGAAATTGGTCAAAATTGAAGCTTTGAATAAGTAAAAACTCTGTAAAAATGGCAATTTTGGTCACTGTGAGGGTTTAAAAAGTGGTTATTCAACATGAGGCCCGATCATTTTTGGTAGAGTCCAAAAAATCAATTTTATGATGAAAAACGATGACTCCGGACCAGTCGAACGTTAAAAAAAGTGGTCAATATTGATGAAATTTTAACATTTAATCTTTTGACTTTAAATGACTGTTGGATGTGAAATATTACTTTTTCAACTAAAATAAGTGTGTTTAAAGTCATTTCTGTGCCTGAAATTGGTCAAAATTGAAGCTTCTGAGTAAGCAAAACTCTGTAAAAATGGCAATTTTGGTCACTGTGAGGGTTTAAAAAGTGGTTATTCAACATGGGGCCCGATCCAAATGACATTTTGAATTATTTTTGGTAGAGTCGAAAAAAATCAATTTTATGATGAAAAACGATGACCCCGGACCAGTCGAACGTTCAAAAAAGTGGTCAATATTGATGAAATTTTAACATTTAATCTTTTGACTTTAAATGACTGTTGGATGTGAATTATTACTTTTTCAACTAAAATAAGTGTGTTTAAAGTCATTTCTGTGCCTGAAATTGGTCAAAATTGAAGCTTCTGAGTAAGCAAAACTCTGTTAAAATGGCAATTTTGGTCACTGTGAGGGTTTAAAAAGTGGTTATTCAACATGAGGCCCGATCCGAATGACATTTTGAATAATTTTTGGTAGAGTCCAAAACAATCAATTTTATGATGAAAAACGATGACCCCGGACCAGTCGAACGTTCAAAAAAGTGGTCAATATTGATGAAATTTTAACATTTAATCTTTTGACTTTAAATGACGGTTGGATGTGAATTATTACTTTTTCAACTAAAATAAGTGTGTTTAAAGTCTTTTCTGTGCCTGAAATTGGTCAAAATTGAAGCTTCTGAGTAAGCAAAACTCTGTAAAAATGGCAATTTTGGTCACTGTGAGGGTTTAAAAAGTGGTTATTCAACATGAGGCCCAATCCAAATGACATTTTGAATAATTTTTGGTAGAGTCCAAAAAATCAATTTTATGATGAAAAACGATGACCCCGGACCAGTCGAACGTTCAAAAAAGTGGTCAATATTGATGACATTTTAACATTTAATCTTTTGACTTTAAATAACTGTTGGATGTGAATTATTACTTTTTCAACTAAAATAAGTGTGTTTAAAGTCATTTCTGTGCCTGAAATTGGTCAAAATTGAAGCTTCTGAGTAAGCAAAACTCTGTAAAAATGGCGCTTTTTGTCACTGTGAGGGTTTAAAAAGTGGTTATTCAACATGAGGCCCAATCCAAATGACATTTTGAATAATTTTTGGTAGAGTCCAAAAAATCAATTTTATGATGAAAAACGATGACCCCGGACCAGTCGAACGTTCAAAAAAGTGGTCAATATTGATGAAATGTTAACATTTAATCTTTTGACTTTAAATGACTGTTGGATGTGAATTATTACTTTTTCAACTAAAATAAGTGTGTTTAAAGTCATTTCTGTGCCTGAAATTGGTCAAAATTGAAGCTTCTGAGTAAGCGAAAACTCTGTAAAAATGGCAATTATTCAACATGAGGCCCAATCATTTTTGGTAGAGTCCAAAAAATCAATTTTATGATGAAAAACGATGACTCCGGACCAGTCGAACGTTAAAAAAAGTGGTCAATATTGATGAAATTTTAACATTTAATCTTTTGACTTTAAATGACTGTTGGATGTGAAATATTACTTTTTCAACTAAAATAAGTGTGTTTAAAGTCATTTCTGTGCCTGAAATTGGTCAAAATTGAAGCTTCTGAGTAAGCAAAACTCTGTTAAAATGGCAATTTTGGTCACTGTGAGGGTTTAAAAAGTGGTTATTCAACATGAGGCCCGATCCGAATGACATTTTGAATAATTTTTGGTAGAGTCCAAAAAAATCAATTTTATGATGAAAAACGATGACCCCGGACCAGTCGAACGTTCAAAAAAGTGGTCAATATTGATGAAATTTTAACATTTAATCTTTTGACTTTAAAAGACGGTTGGATGTGAATTATTACTTTTTCAACTAAAATAAGTGTGTTTAAAGTCTTTTCTGTGCCTGAAATTGGTCAAAATTGAAGCTTCTGAGTAAGCAAAACTCTGTAAAAATGGCAATTTTGGTCACTGTGAGGGTTTAAAAGTGGTTATTCAACATGAGGCCCAATCCAAATGACATTTTGAATAATTTTTGGTAGAGTCCAAAAAATCAATTTTATGATGAAAAACGATGACCCCGGACCAGTCGAACGTTCAAAAAAGTGGTCAATATTGATGACATTTTAACATTTAATCTTTTGACTTTAAATGACTGTTGGATGTAAATTATTACTTTTTCAACTAAAATAAGTGTTTTTAAAGTCATTTCTGTGCCTGAAATTGGTCGAAATTGAAGCTTCTGAGTAAGCAAAACTCTGTAAAAATGGCAATTTTGGTCACTGTGAGGGTTTAAAAAGTGGTTATTCAACATGAGGCCCGATCCAAATGACATTTTGAATCATTTTTGGTAGAGTCCAAAAAAATCAATTTTATGATGAAAAACGATGACCCCGGACCAGTCGAACGTTCAAAAAAGTGGTCAATATTGATGAAATTTTAACATTTAATCTTTTGACTTTAAATGACTGTTGGATGTGAATTATTACTTTTTCAACTAAAATAAGTGTGTTTAAAGTCATTTCTGTGCCTGAAATTGGTCAAAATTGAAGCTTTTGAGTAAGCGAAAACTCTGTAAAAATGGCAATTTTGGTCACTGTGAGGGTTTAAAAAGTGGTTATTCAACATGGGGCCCGATCCAAATGACATTTTGAATTATTTTTGGTAGAGTCGAAAAAAATCAATTTTATGATGAAAAACGATGACCCCGGACCAGTCGAACGTTCAAAAAAGTGGTCAATATTGATGAAATTTTAACATTTAATCTTTTGACTTTAAATGACTGTTGGATGTGAATTATTACTTTTTCAACTAAAATAAGTGTGTTTAAAGTCATTTCTGTGCCTGAAATTGGTCAAAATTGAAGCTTTTGAGTAAGCGAAAACTCTGTAAAAATGGCAATTTTGGTCACTGTGAGGGTTTAAAAAAGTGGTTATTCAAAATGGGGCCCGATCCAAATGACATTTTGAATCATTTTTGGTAGAGTCCAAAAAAATAAATTTTATGATGAAAAACGATGACCCCGGACCAGTCGAACGTTCAAAAAAGTGGTCAATATTGATGACATTTTAACATTTAATCTTTTGACTTTAAATGACGGTTGGATGTGAATTATTACTTTTTCAACTAAAATAAGTGTGTTTAAAGTCATTTCTGTGCCTGAAATTGGTCAAAATTGAAGCTTTTGAGTAAGCGAAAACTCTGTAAAAATGGCAATTTTGGTCACTGTGAGGGTTTAAAAAGTGGTTATTCAACATGGGGCCCGATCCAAATGACATTTTGAATCATTTTTGGTAGAGTCGAAAAAAATCAATTTTATGATGAAAAACGATGACCCCGGACCAGTCGAACGTTCAAAAAAGTGGTCAATATTGATGAAATTTTAACATTTAATCTTTTGACTTTAAATGACTGTTGGATGTGAATTATTACTTTTTCAACTAAAATAAGTGTGTTTAAAGTCATTTCTGTGCCTGAAATTGGTCAAAATTGAAGCTTCTGAGTAAGCAAAACTCTGTTAAAATGGCAATTTTGGTCACTGTGAGGGTTTAAAAAGTGGTTATTCAACATGAGGCCCGATCCGAATGACATTTTGAATAATTTTTGGTAGAGTCCAAAACAATCAATTTTATGATGAAAAACGATGACCCCGGACCAGTCGAACGTTCAAAAAAGTGGTCAATATTGATGAAATTTTAACATTTAATCTTTTGACTTTAAATGACGGTTGGATGTGAATTATTACTTTTTCAACTAAAATAAGTGTGTTTAAAGTCTTTTCTGTGCCTGAAATTGGTCAAAATTGAAGCTTCTGAGTAAGCAAAACTCTGTAAAAATGGCAATTTTGGTCACTGTGAGGGTTTAAAAAGTGGTTATTCAACATGAGGCCCAATCCAAATGACATTTTGAATAATTTTTGGTAGAGTCCAAAAAATCAATTTTATGATGAAAAACGATGACCCCGGACCAGTCGAACGTTCAAAAAAGTGGTCAATATTGATGACATTTTAACATTTAATCTTTTGACTTTAAATAACTGTTGGATGTGAATTATTACTTTTTCAACTAAAATAAGTGTGTTTAAAGTCATTTCTGTGCCTGAAATTGGTCAAAATTGAAGCTTCTGAGTAAGCAAAACTCTGTAAAAATGGCAATTTTGGTCACTGTGAGGGTTTAAAAAGTGGTTATTCAACATGAGGCCCAATCCAAATGACATTTTGAATAATTTTTGGTAGAGTCCAAAAAATCAATTTTATGATGAAAAACGATGACCCCGGACCAGTCGAACGTTCAAAAAAGTGGTCAATATTGATGAAATTTTAACATTTAATCTTTTGACTTTAAATGACTGTTGGATGTGAATTATTACTTTTTCAACTAAAATAAGTGTGTTTAAAGTCATTTCTGTGCCTGAAATTGGTCAAAATTGAAGCTTTTGAGTAAGCGAAAACTCTGAAAAAATGGCAATTTTGGTCACTGTGAGGGTTTAAAAAGTGGTTATTCAACATGGGGCCCGATCCAAATGACATTTTGAATCATTTTTGGTAGAGTCGAAAAAAATCAATTTTATGATGAAAAACGATGACCCCGGACCAGTCGAACGTTCAAAAAAGTGGTCAATATTGATGAAATTTTAACATTTAATCTTTTGACTTTAAATGACTGTTGGATGTGAATTATTACTTTTTCAACTAAAATAAGTGTGTTTAAAGTCATTTCTGTGCCTGAAATTGGTCAAAATTGAAGCTTCTGAGTAAGCAAAACTCTGTTAAAATGGCAATTTTGGTCACTGTGAGGGTTTAAAAAGTGGTTATTCAACATGAGGCCCGATCCGAATGACATTTTGAATAATTTTTGGTAGAGTCCAAAACAATCAATTTTATGATGAAAAACGATGACCCCGGACCAGTCGAACGTTCAAAAAAGTGGTCAATATTGATGAAATTTTAACATTTAATCTTTTGACTTTAAATGACGGTTGGATGTGAATTATTACTTTTTCAACTAAAATAAGTGTGTTTAAAGTCTTTTCTGTGCCTGAAATTGGTCAAAATTGAAGCTTCTGAGTAAGCAAAACTCTGTAAAAATGGCAATTGTGGTCACTGTGAGGGTTTAAAAAGTGGTTATTCAACATGAGGCCCAATCCAAATGACATTTTGAATAATTTTTGGTAGAGTCCAAAAAATCAATTTTATGATGAAAAACGATGACCCCGGACCAGTCGAACGTTCAAAAAAGTGGTCAATATTGATGAAATTTTAACATTTAATCTTTTGACTTTAAATGACTGTTGGATGTGAATTATTACTTTTTCAACTAAAATAAGTGTGTTTAAAGTCATTTCTGTGCCTGAAATTGGTCAAAATTGAAGCTTTTGAGTAAGCGAAAACTCTGTAAAAATGGCAATTTTGGTCACTGTGAGGGTTTAAAAAGTGGTTATTCAACATGGGGCCCGATCCAAATGACATTTTGAATTATTTTTGGTAGAGTCGAAAAAAATCAATTTTATGATGAAAAACGATGACCCCGGACCAGTCGAACGTTCAAAAAAGTGGTCAATATTGATGAAATTTTAACATTTAATCTTTTGACTTTAAATGACTGTTGGATGTGAATTATTACTTTTTCAACTAAAATAAGTGTGTTTAAAGTCATTTCTGTGCCTGAAATTGGTCAAAATTGAAGCTTTTGAGTAAGCGAAAACTCTGAAAAAATGGCAATTTTGGTCACTGTGAGGGTTTAAAAAGTGGTTATTCAACATGGGGCCCGATCCAAATGACATTTTGAATCATTTTTGGTAGAGTCGAAAAAAATCAATTTTATGATGAAAAACGATGACCCCGGACCAGTCGAACGTTCAAAAAAGTGGTCAATATTGATGAAATTTTAACATTTAATCTTTTGACTTTAAATGACTGTTGGATGTGAATTATTACTTTTTCAACTAAAATAAGTGTGTTTAAAGTCATTTCTGTGCCTGAAATTGGTCAAAATTGAAGCTTCTGAGTAAGCAAAACTCTGTTAAAATGGCAATTTTGGTCACTGTGAGGGTTTAAAAAGTGGTTATTCAACATGAGGCCCGATCCGAATGACATTTTGAATAATTTTTGGTAGAGTCCAAAACAATCAATTTTATGATGAAAAACGATGACCCCGGACCAGTCGAACGTTCAAAAAAGTGGTCAATATTGACGAAATTTTAACATTTAATCTTTTGACTTTAAATGACGGTTGGATGTGAATTATTACTTTTTCAACTAAAATAAGTGTGTTTAAAGTCTTTTCTGTGCCTGAAATTGGTCAAAATTGAAGCTTCTGAGTAAGCAAAACTCTGTAAAAATGGCAATTGTGGTCACTGTGAGGGTTTAAAAAGTGGTTATTCAACATGAGGCCCAATCCAAATGACATTTTGAATAATTTTTGGTAGAGTCCAAAAAATCAATTTTATGATGAAAAACGATGACCCCGGACCAGTCGAACGTTCAAAAAAGTGGTCAATATTGATGACATTTTAACATTTAATCTTTTGACTTTAAATAACTGTTGGATGTGAATTATTACTTTTTCAACTAAAATAAGTGTGTTTAAAGTCATTTCTGTGCCTGAAATTGGTCAAAATTGAAGCTTCTGAGTAAGCAAAACTCTGTAAAAATGGCAATTTTGGTCACTGTGAGGGTTTAAAAAAGTGGTTATTCAACATGAGGCCCAATCCAAATGACATTTTGAATAATTTTTGGTAGAGTCCAAAAAATCAATTTTATGATGAAAAACGATGACCCCGGACCAGTCGAACGTTCAAAAAAGTGGTCAATATTGATGAAATTTTAACATTTAATCTTTTGACTTTAAATGACTGTTGGATGTGAATTATTACTTTTTCAACTAAAATAAGTGTGTTTAAAGTCATTTCTGTGCCTGAAATTGGTCAAAATTGAAGCTTTTGAGTAAGCGAAAACTCTGTAAAAATGGCAATTTTGGTCACTGTGAGGGTTTAAAAAGTGGTTATTCAAAATGGGGCCCGATCCAAATGACATTTTGAATCATTTTTGGTAGAGTCCAAAAAAATAAATTTTATGATGAAAAACGATGACCCCGGACCAGTCGAACGTTCAAAAAAGTGGTCAATATTGATGACATTTTAACATTTAATCTTTTGACTTTAAATGACTGTTGGATGTGAATTATTACTTTTTCAACTAAAATAAGTGTGTTTAAAGTCATTTCTGTGCCTGAAATTGGTCAAAATTGAAGCTTCTGAGTAAGCAAAACTCTGTTAAAATGGCAATTTTGGTCACTGTGAGGGTTTAAAAAGTGGTTATTCAACATGAGGCCCGATCCGAATGACATTTTGAATAATTTTTGGTAGAGTCCAAAACAATCAATTTTATGATGAAAAACGATGACCCCGGACCAGTCGAACGTTCAAAAAAGTGGTCAATATTGATGAAATTTTAACATTTAATCTTTTGACTTTAAATGACGGTTGGATGTGAATTATTACTTTTTCAACTAAAATAAGTGTGTTTAAAGTCTTTTCTGTGCCTGAAATTGGTCAAAATTGAAGCTTCTGAGTAAGCAAAACTCTGTAAAAATGGCAATTTTGGTCACTGTGAGGGTTTAAAAAGTGGTTATTCAACATGAGGCCCAATCCAAATGACATTTTGAATAATTTTTGGTAGAGTCCAAAAAAATCAATTTTACGATGAAAAACGATGACCCCGGACCAGTCGAACATTCAAAAAAGTGGTCAATATTGATGAAACTTTTAACATTTAATCTTTTGACTTTAAATGACAGTTGGATGTGAATTATTACTTTTTCAACTAAAATAAGTGTGTTTTAAAGTCATTTCTGTGCCTGAAATTGGTCAAAATTGAAGCTTCTGAGTAAGCAAAACTCTGTTAAAATGGCAATTTTGGTCACTGTGAGGGTTTAAAAAGTGGTTATTCAACATGAGGCCCGATCCGAATGACATTTTGAATAATTTTTGGTAGAGTCCAAAAAAATCAATTTTATGATGAAAAACGATGACCCCGGACCAGTCGAACGTTCAAAAAAGTGGTCAATATTGATGAAATTTTAACATTTAATCTTTTGACTTTAAATGACGGTTGGATGTGAATTATTACTTTTTCAACTAAAATAAGTGTGTTTAAAGTCTTTTCTGTGCCTGAAATTGGTCAAAATTGAAGCTTCTGAGTAAGCAAAACTCTGTAAAAATGGCAATTTTGGTCACTGTGAGGGTTTAAAAAGTGGTTATTCAACATGAGGCCCAATCATTTTTGGTAGAGTCCAAAAAATCAATTTTATGATGAAAAACGATGACTCCGGACCAGTCGAACGTTAAAAAAAGTGGTCAATATTGATGAAATTTTAACATTTAATCTTTTGACTTTAAATGACTGTTGGATGTGAAATATTACTTTTTCAACTAAAATAAGTGTGTTTAAAGTCATTTCTGTGCCTGAAATTGGTCAAAATTGAAGCTTCTGAGTAAGCAAAACTCTGTTAAAATGGCAATTTTGGTCACTGTGAGGGTTTAAAAAGTGGTTATTCAACATGAGGCCCGATCCGAATGACATTTTGAATAATTTTTGGTAGAGTCCAAAAAAATCAATTTTATGATGAAAAACGATGACCCCGGACCAGTCGAACGTTCAAAAAAGTGGTCAATATTGATGAAATTTTAACATTTAATCTTTTGACTTTAAAAGACGGTTGGATGTGAATTATTACTTTTTCAACTAAAATAAGTGTGTTTAAAGTCTTTTCTGTGCCTGAAATTGGTCAAAATTGAAGCTTCTGAGTAAGCAAAACTCTGTAAAAATGGCAATTTTGGTCACTGTGAGGGTTTAAAAGTGGTTATTCAACATGAGGCCCAATCCAAATGACATTTTGAATAATTTTTGGTAGAGTCCAAAAAATCAATTTTATGATGAAAAACGATGACCCCGGACCAGTCGAACGTTCAAAAAAGTGGTCAATATTGATGACATTTTAACATTTAATCTTTTGACTTTAAATGACTGTTGGATGTAAATTATTACTTTTTCAACTAAAATAAGTGTTTTTAAAGTCATTTCTGTGCCTGAAATTGGTCGAAATTGAAGCTTCTGAGTAAGCAAAACTCTGTAAAAATGGCAATTTTGGTCACTGTGAGGGTTTAAAAAGTGGTTATTCAACATGAGGCCCGATCCAAATGACATTTTGAATCATTTTTGGTAGAGTCCAAAAAAATCAATTTTATGATGAAAACGATGACCCCGGACCAGTCGAACGTTCAAAAAAGTGGTCAATATTGATGAAATTTTAACATTTAATCTTTTGACTTTAAATGACTGTTGGATGTGAATTATTACTTTTTCAACTAAAATAAGTGTGTTTAAAGTCATTTCTGTGCCTGAAATTGGTCAAAATTGAAGCTTTTGAGTAAGCGAAAACTCTGTAAAAATGGCAATTTTGGTCACTGTGAGGGTTTAAAAAGTGGTTATTCAACATGGGGCCCGATCCAAATGACATTTTGAATTATTTTTGGTAGAGTCGAAAAAAATCAATTTTATGATGAAAAACGATGACCCCGGACCAGTCGAACGTTCAAAAAAGTGGTCAATATTGATGAAATTTTAACATTTAATCTTTTGACTTTAAATGACTGTTGGATGTGAATTATTACTTTTTCAACTAAAATAAGTGTGTTTAAAGTCATTTCTGTGCCTGAAATTGGTCAAAATTGAAGCTTCTGAGTAAGCAAAACTCTGTTAAAATGGCAATTTTGGTCACTGTGAGGGTTTAAAAAGTGGTTATTCAACATGAGGCCCGATCCGAATGACATTTTGAATAATTTTTGGTAGAGTCCAAAACAATCAATTTTATGATGAAAAACGATGACCCCGGACCAGTCGAACATTCAAAAAAGTGGTCAATATTGATGAAATTTTAACATTTAATCTTTTGACTTTAAATGACGGTTGGATGTGAATTATTACTTTTTCAACTAAAATAAGTGTGTTTAAAGTCTTTTCTGTGCCTGAAATTGGTCAAAATTGAAGCTTCTGAGTAAGCAAAACTCTGTAAAAATGGCAATTTTGGTCACTGTGAGGGTTTAAAAAGTGGTTATTCAACATGAGGCCCAATCCAAATGACATTTTGAATAATTTTTGGTAGAGTCCAAAAAATCAATTTTATGATGAAAAACGATGACCCCGGACCAGTCGAACGTTCAAAAAAGTGGTCAATATTGATGACATTTTAACATTTAATGTTTTGACTTTAAATAACTGTTGGATGTGAATTATTACTTTTTCAACTAAAATAAGTGTGTTTAAAGTCATTTCTGTGCCTGAAATTGGTCAAAATTGAAGCTTCTGAGTAAGCAAAACTCTGTAAAAATGGCAATTTTTGTCACTGTGAGGGTTTAAAAAGTGGTTATTCAACATGAGGCCCAATCCAAATGACATTTTGAATAATTTTTGGTAGAGTCCAAAAAATCAATTTTATGATGAAAAACGATGACCCCGGACCAGTCGAACGTTCAAAAAAGTGGTCAATATTGATGAAATTTTAACATTTAATCTTTTGACTTTAAATGACTGTTGGATGTGAATTATTACTTTTTCAACTAAAATAAGTGTGTTTAAAGTCATTTCTGTGCCTGAAATTGGTCAAAATTGAAGCTTCTGAGTAAGCGAAAACTCTGTAAAAATGGCAATTTTGGTCACTGTGAGGGTTTAAAAAGTGGTTATTCAAAATGGGGCCCGATCCAAATGACATTTTGAATCATTTTTGGTAGAGTCCAAAAAAATAAATTTTATGATGAAAAACGATGACCCCGGACCAGTCGAACGTTCAAAAAAGTGGTCAATATTGATGACATTTTAACATTTAATCTTTTGACTTTAAATGACGGTTGGATGTGAATTATTACTTTTTCAACTAAAATAAGTGTGTTTAAAGTCATTTCTGTGCCTGAAATTGGTCAAAATTGAAGCTTTTGAGTAAGCGAAAACTCTGTAAAAATGGCAATTTTGGTCACTGTGAGGGTTTAAAAAGTGGTTATTCAACATGGGGCCCGATCCAAATGACATTTTGAATCATTTTTGGTAGAGTCGAAAAAAATCAATTTTATGATGAAAAACGATGACCCCGGACCAGTCGAACGTTCAAAAAAGTGGTCAATATTGATGAAATTTTAACATTTAATCTTTTGACTTTAAATGACTGTTGGATGTGAATTATTACTTTTTCAACTAAAATAAGTGTGTTTAAAGTCATTTCTGTGCCTGAAATTGGTCAAAATTGAAGCTTCTGAGTAAGCAAAACTCTGTTAAAATGGCAATTTTGGTCACTGTGAGGGTTTAAAAAGTGGTTATTCAACATGAGGCCCGATCCGAATGACATTTTGAATAATTTTTGGTAGAGTCCAAAACAATCAATTTTATGATGAAAAACGATGACCCCGGACCAGTCGAACGTTCAAAAAAGTGGTCAATATTGATGAAATTTTAACATTTAATCTTTTGACTTTAAATGACGGTTGGATGTGAATTATTACTTTTTCAACTAAAATAAGTGTGTTTAAAGTCTTTTCTGTGCCTGAAATTGGTCAAAATTGAAGCTTCTGAGTAAGCAAAACTCTGTAAAAATGGCAATTTTGGTCACTGTGAGGGTTTAAAAAGTGGTTATTCAACATGAGGCCCAATCCAAATGACATTTTGAATAATTTTTGGTAGAGTCCAAAAAATCAATTTTATGATGAAAAACGATGACCCCGGACCAGTCGAACGTTCAAAAAAGTGGTCAATATTGATGACATTTTAACATTTAATCTTTTGACTTTAAATAACTGTTGGATGTGAATTATTACTTTTTCAACTAAAATAAGTGTGTTTAAAGTCATTTCTGTGCCTGAAATTGGTCAAAATTGAAGCTTCTGAGTAAGCAAAACTCTGTAAAAATGGCAATTTTGGTCACTGTGAGGGTTTAAAAAGTGGTTATTCAACATGAGGCCCAATCCAAATGACATTTTGAATAATTTTTGGTAGAGTCCAAAAAATCAATTTTATGATGAAAAACGATGACCCCGGACCAGTCGAACGTTCAAAAAAGTGGTCAATATTGATGAAATTTTAACATTTAATCTTTTGACTTTAAATGACTGTTGGATGTGAATTATTACTTTTTCAACTAAAATAAGTGTGTTTAAAGTCATTTCTGTGCCTGAAATTGGTCAAAATTGAAGCTTTTGAGTAAGCGAAAACTCTGAAAAAATGGCAATTTTGGTCACTGTGAGGGTTTAAAAAGTGGTTATTCAACATGGGGCCCGATCCAAATGACATTTTGAATCATTTTTGGTAGAGTCGAAAAAAATCAATTTTATGATGAAAAACGATGACCCCGGACCAGTCGAACGTTCAAAAAAGTGGTCAATATTGATGAAATTTTAACATTTAATCTTTTGACTTTAAATGACTGTTGGATGTGAATTATTACTTTTTCAACTAAAATAAGTGTGTTTAAAGTCATTTCTGTGCCTGAAATTGGTCAAAATTGAAGCTTCTGAGTAAGCAAAACTCTGTTAAAATGGCAATTTTGGTCAC
This sequence comes from Lissotriton helveticus, assembly GCF_964261635.1. NCBI lineage: Eukaryota > Metazoa > Chordata > Amphibia > Caudata > Salamandridae > Lissotriton > Lissotriton helveticus. The sequence continues at coordinate 120,673 of NW_027611884.1, read as the reverse complement.
TGTGAGGGTTTAAAAAGTGGTTATTCAACATGAGGCCCGATCCGAATGACATTTTGAATAATTTTAGGTAGAGTCCAAAACAATCAATTTTATGATGAAAAACGATGACCCCGGACCAGTCGAACGTTCAAAAAAGTGGTCAATATTGATGAAATTTTAACATTTAATCTTTTGACTTTAAATGACGGTTGGATGTGAATTATTACTTTTTCAACTAAAATAAGTGTGTTTAAAGTCTTTTCTGTGCCTGAAATTGGTCAAAATTGAAGCTTCTGAGTAAGCAAAACTCTGTAAAAATGGCAATTGTGGTCACTGTGAGGGTTTAAAAAGTGGTTATTCAACATGAGGCCCAATCCAAATGACATTTTGAATAATTTTTGGTAGAGTCCAAAAAATCAATTTTATGATGAAAAACGATGACCCCGGACCAGTCGAACGTTCAAAAAAGTGGTCAATATTGATGACATTTTAACATTTAATCTTTTGACTTTAAATAACTGTTGGATGTGAATTATTACTTTTTCAACTAAAATAAGTGTGTTTAAAGTCATTTCTGTGCCTGAAATTGGTCAAAATTGAAGCTTCTGAGTAAGCAAAACTCTGTAAAAATGGCAATTTTGGTCACTGTGAGGGTTTAAAAAGTGGTTATTCAACATGAGGCCCAATCCAAATGACATTTTGAATAATTTTTGGTAGAGTCCAAAAAATCAATTTTATGATGAAAAACGATGACCCCGGACCAGTCGAACGTTCAAAAAAGTGGTCAATATTGATGAAATTTTAACATTTAATCTTTTGACTTTAAATGACTGTTGGATGTGAATTATTACTTTTTCAACTAAAATAAGTGTGTTTAAAGTCATTTCTGTGCCTGAAATTGGTCAAAATTGAAGCTTTTGAGTAAGCGAAAACTCTGTAAAAATGGCAATTTTGGTCACTGTGAGGGTTTAAAAAGTGGTTATTCAAAATGGGGCCCGATCCAAATGACATTTTGAATCATTTTTGGTAGAGTCCAAAAAAATAAATTTTATGATGAAAAACGATGACCCCGGACCAGTCGAACGTTCAAAAAAGTGGTCAATATTGATGACATTTTAACATTTAATCTTTTGACTTTAAATGACTGTTGGATGTGAATTATTACTTTTTCAACTAAAATAAGTGTGTTTAAAGTCATTTCTGTGCCTGAAATTGGTCAAAATTGAAGCTTCTGAGTAAGCAAAACTCTGTTAAAATGGCAATTTTGGTCACTGTGAGGGTTTAAAAAGTGGTTATTCAACATGAGGCCCGATCCGAATGACATTTTGAATAATTTTTGGTAGAGTCCAAAACAATCAATTTTATGAGGAAAAATGATGACCCCGGACCAGTCGAACGGTCAAAAAAGTGGTCAATATTGATGAAATTTTAACATTTAATCTTTTGACTTTAAATGACGGTTGGATGTGAATTATTACTTTTTCAACTAAAATAAGTGTGTTTAAAGTCTTTTCTGTGCCTGAAATTGGTCAAAATTGAAGCTTCTGAGTAAGCAAAACTCTGTAAAAATGGCAATTTTGGTCACTGTGAGGGTTTAAAAAGTGGTTATTCAACATGAGGCCCAATCCAAATGACATTTTGAATAATTTTTGGTAGAGTCCAAAAAAATCAATTTTACGATGAAAAACGATGACCCCGGACCAGTCGAACATTCAAAAAAGTGGTCAATATTGATGAAACTTTTAACATTTAAACTTTTGACTTTAAATGACTGTTGGATGTGAATTATAACTTTTTCAACTAAAATAAGTGTGTTTAAAGTCTGTTCTGTGCCTGAAATTGGTCAAAATTGAAGCTTCTGAGTAAGCAAAACTCTGTAAAAATGGCAATTTTGGTCACTGTTAGGGTTTAAAAAGTGGTTATTCAACATGAGGCCCAATCCAAATGACATTTTGAATAATTTTTGGTAGAGTCTAAAAAATCAATTTTATGATGAAAAACGATGACCCCGGACCAGTCGAACGTTCAAAAAAGTGGTCAATATTGATGAAATTTTAACATTTAATCTTTTGACTTTAAATAACTGTTGGATGTGAATTATTACTTTTTCAACTAAAATATGTGTGTTTAAAGTCATTTCTGTGCCTGAAATTGGTCAAAATTGAAGCTTTGAATAAGCGAAAACTCTGTAAAAATGGTAAATTTTGGTCACTGTGAGGGTTTAAAAAGTGGTTATTCAACATGAGGCCCGATCCAAATGACATTTTGAATCATTTTTGGTAGAGTCCAAAAAATCAATTTTATGATGAAAACGATGACTCCGGACCAGTCGAACGTTCAAAAAAGTGGTCAATATTGATGAAATTTTAACATTTAATCTTTTGACTTTAAATGACTGTTGGATGTGAATTATTACTTTTTCAACTAAAATAAGTGTGTTTAAAGTCATTTCTGTGCCTGAAATTGGTCAAAATTGAAGCTTCTGAGTAAGCAAAACTCTGTAAAAATGGCAATTTTGGTCACTGTAAGGGTTTAAAAAGTGGTTTTTCAACATGAGGCCCGATCCAAATGACATTTTGAATCATTTTTGGTAGAGTCCAAAAAAATCAATTTTATGAGGAAAAATGATGACCCCGGACCAGTCGAACGGTCAAAAAAGTGGTCAATATTGATGAAATTTTAACATTTAATCTTTTGACTTTAAATGACTGTTGGATGTGAATTATTACTTTTTCAACTAAAATAAGTGTGTTTAAAGTCATTTCTGTGCCTGAAATTGGTCAAAATTGAAGCTTTTGAGTAAGCGAAAACTCTGAAAAATGGCAATTTTGGTCACTGTGAGGGTTTAAAAAGTGGTTATTCAAAATGGGGCCCGATCCAAATGACAATTTGAATCATTTTTGGTAGAGTCCAAAAAAATAAATTTTATGATGAAAAACGATGACCCCGGACCAGTCGAACGTTCAAAAAAGTGGTCAATATTGATGACATTTTAACATTTAATCTTTTTACTTTAAATGACGGTTGGATGTGAATTATTACTTTTTCAACTAAAATAAGTGTGTTTAAAGTCATTTTTGTGTCTGAAATTGGTCAAAATTGGACCTTCTGAGTAAGCAAAACTCTGTAAAAATGGCAATTTTGGTCACTGTGAGGGTTTAAAAAGTGGTTATTCAACATGAGGCCCGATCCAAATGACATTTTGAATCATTTTTGGTAGAGTCCAAAAAAATCAATTTTATGATGAAAAACGATGACCCCGGACCAGTCGGACGTTCAAAAAAGTGGTCAATATTGATGAAATTTTAACATTTAATCTTTTGACTTTAAATAACTGTTGGATGTGAATTATTACTTTTTCAACTAAAATAAGTGTGTTTAAAGTCATTTCTGTGCCTGAAATTGGTCAAAATTGAAGCTTTGAATAAGCAAAAACTCTGTAAAAATGGCAATTTTGGTCACTGTGAGGGTTTAAAAAGTGGTTATTCAACATGAGGCCCAATCCAAATGACATTTTGAATAATTTTTGGTAGAGTCCAAAAATCAATTTTATGATGAAAAACGATGACCCCGGACCAGTCGAACGTTCAAAAAAGTGGTCAATATTGATGAAATTTTAACATTTAATCTTTTGACTTTAAATAACTGTTGGATGTGAATTATTACTTTTTCAACTAAAATAAGTGTGTTTAAAGTCATTTCTGTGCCTGAAATTGGTCAAAATTGAAGCTTCTGAGTAAGCAAAACTCTGTAAAAATGGCAATTTTGGTCACTGTGAGGGTTTAAAAAGTGGTTATTCAACATGAGGCCCAATCCAAATGACATTTTGAATAATTTTTGGTAGAGTCCAAAAAATCAATTTTATGATGAAAAACGATGACCCCGGACCAGTCGAACGTTCAAAAAAGTGGTCAATATTGATGAAATTTTAACATTTAATCTTTTGACTTTAAATGACTGTTGGATGTGAATTATTACTTTTTCAACTAAAATAAGTGTGTTTAAAGTCATTTCTGTGCCTGAAATTGGTCAAAATTGAAGCTTTTGAGTAAGCGAAAACTCTGTAAAAATGGCAATTTTGGTCACTGTGAGGGTTTAAAAAGTGGTTATTCAACATGGGGCCCGATCCAAATGACATTTTGAATCATTTTTGGTAGAGTCGAAAAAAATCAATTTTATGATGAAAAACGATGACCCCGGACCAGTCGAACGTTCAAAAAAGTGGTCAATATTGATGAAATTTTAACATTTAATCTTTTGACTTTAAATGACTGTTGGATGTGAATTATTACTTTTTCAACTAAAATAAGTGTGTTTAAAGTCATTTCTGTGCCTGAAATTGGTCAAAATTGAAGCTTCTGAGTAAGCAAAACTCTGTTAAAATGGCAATTTTGGTCACTGTGAGGGTTTAAAAAGTGGTTATTCAACATGAGGCCCGATCCGAATGACATTTTGAATAATTTTTGGTAGAGTCCAAAACAATCAATTTTATGATGAAAAACGATGACCCCGGACCAGTCGAACGTTCAAAAAAGTGGTCAATATTGATGAAATTTTAACATTTAATCTTTTGACTTTAAATGACGGTTGGATGTGAATTATTACTTTTTCAACTAAAATAAGTGTGTTTAAAGTCTTTTCTGTGCCTGAAATTGGTCAAAATTGAAGCTTCTGAGTAAGCAAAACTCTGTAAAAATGGCAATTTTGGTCACTGTGAGGGTTTAAAAGTGGTTATTCAACATGAGGCCCAATCCAAATGACATTTTGAATAATTTTTGGTAGAGTCCAAAAAATCAATTTTATGATGAAAAACGATGACCCCGGACCAGTCGAACGTTCAAAAAAGTGGTCAATATTGATGACATTTTAACATTTAATCTTTTGACTTTAAATGACTGTTGGATGTAAATTATTACTTTTTCAACTAAAATAAGTGTTTTTAAAGTCATTTCTGTGCCTGAAATTGGTCGAAATTGAAGCTTCTGAGTAAGCAAAACTCTGTAAAAATGGCAATTTGGTCACTGTGAGGGTTTAAAAAGTGGTTATTCAACATGAGGCCCGATCCAAATGACATTTTGAATCATTTTTGGTAGAGTCCAAAAAAATCAATTTTATGATGAAAAACGATGACCCCGGACCAGTCGAACGTTCAAAAAAGTGGTCAATATTGATGAAATTTTAACATTTAATCTTTTGACTTTAAATGACTGTTGGATGTGAATTATTACTTTTTCAACTAAAATAAGTGTGTTTAAAGTCATTTCTGTGCCTGAAATTGGTCAAAATTGAAGCTTTTGAGTAAGCGAAAACTCTGTAAAAATGGCAATTTTGGTCACTGTGAGGGTTTAAAAAGTGGTTATTCAACACGGGGCCCGATCCAAATGACATTTTGAATTATTTTTGGTAGAGTCGAAAAAATCAATTTTATGATGAAAAACGATGACCCCGGACCAGTCGAACGTTCAAAAAAGTGGTCAATATTGATGAAATTTTAACATTTAATCTTTTGACTTTAAATGACTGTTGGATGTGAATTATTACTTTTTCAACTAAAATAAGTGTGTTTAAAGTCATTTCTGTGCCTGAAATTGGTCAAAATTGAAGCTTTTGAGTAAGCGAAAACTCTGAAAAATGGCAATTTTGGTCACTGTGAGGGTTTAAAAAGTGGTTATTCAACATGGGGCCCGATCCAAATGACATTTTGAATCATTTTTGGTAGAGTCGAAAAAAATCAATTTTATGATGAAAAACGATGACCCCGGACCAGTCGAACGTTCAAAAAGTGGTCAATATTGATGAAATTTTAACATTTAATCTTTTGACTTTAAATGACTGTTGGATGTGAATTATTACTTTTTCAACTAAAATAAGTGTGTTTAAAGTCATTTCTGTGCCTGAAATTGGTCAAAATTGAAGCTTCTGAGTAAGCAAAACTCTGTTAAAATGGCAATTTTGGTCACTGTGAGGGTTTAAAAAGTGGTTATTCAACATGAGGCCCGATCCGAATGACATTTTGAATAATTTTTGGTAGAGTCCAAAACAATCAATTTTATGATGAAAAACGATGACCCCGGACCAGTCGAACGTTCAAAAAAGTGGTCAATATTGATGAAATTTTAACATTTAATCTTTTGACTTTAAATGACGGTTGGATGTGAATTATTACTTTTTCAACTAAAATAAGTGTGTTTAAAGTCTTTTCTGTGCCTGAAATTGGTCAAAATTGAAGCTTCTGAGTAAGCAAAACTCTGTAAAAATGGCAATTGTGGTCACTGTGAGGGTTTAAAAAGTGGTTATTCAACATGAGGCCCAATCCAAATGACATTTTGAATAATTTTTGGTAGAGTCCAAAAAATCAATTTTATGATGAAAAACGATGACCCCGGACCAGTCGAACGTTCAAAAAAGTGGTCAATATTGATGACATTTTAACATTTAATCTTTTGACTTTAAATAACTGTTGGATGTGAATTATTACTTTTTCAACTAAAATAAGTGTGTTTAAAGTCATTTCTGTGCCTGAAATTGGTCAAAATTGAAGCTTCTGAGTAAGCAAAACTCTGTAAAAATGGCAATTTTGGTCACTGTGAGGGTTTAAAAAGTGGTTATTCAACATGAGGCCCAATCCAAATGACATTTTGAATAATTTTTGGTAGAGTCCAAAAAATCAATTTTATGATGAAAAACGATGACCCCGGACCAGTCGAACGTTCAAAAAAGTGGTCAATATTGATGAAATTTTAACATTTAATCTTTTGACTTTAAATGACTGTTGGATGTGAATTATTACTTTTTCAACTAAAATAAGTGTGTTTAAAGTCATTTCTGTGCCTGAAATTGGTCAAAATTGAAGCTTTTGAGTAAGCGAAAACTCTGTAAAAATGGCAATTTTGGTCACTGTGAGGGTTTAAAAAGTGGTTATTCAAAATGGGGCCCGATCCAAATGACATTTTGAATCATTTTTGGTAGAGTCCAAAAAAATAAATTTTATGATGAAAAACGATGACCCCGGACCAGTCGAACGTTCAAAAAAGTGGTCAATATTGATGACATTTTAACATTTAATCTTTTGACTTTAAATGACTGTTGGATGTGAATTATTACTTTTTCAACTAAAATAAGTGTGTTTAAAGTCATTTCTGTGCCTGAAATTGGTCAAAATTGAAGCTTCTGAGTAAGCAAAACTCTGTTAAAATGGCAATTTTGGTCACTGTGAGGGTTTAAAAAGTGGTTATTCAACATGAGGCCCGATCCGAATGACATTTTGAATAATTTTGGTAGAGTCCAAAACAATCAATTTTATGATGAAAAACGATGACCCCGGACCAGTCGAACGTTCAAAAAAGTGGTCAATATTGATGAAATTTTAACATTTAATCTTTTGACTTTAAATGACGGTTGGATGTGAATTATTACTTTTATAACTAAAATAAGTGTGTTTAAAGTCTTTTCTGTGCCTGAAATTGGTCAAAATTGAAGCTTCTGAGTAAGCAAAACTCTGTAAAAATGGCAATTTTGGTCACTGTGAGGGTTTAAAAAGTGGTTATTCAACATGAGGCCCAATCCAAATGACATTTTGAATAATTTTTGGTAGAGTCCAAAAAAATCAATTTTACGATGAAAAACGATGACCCCGGACCAGTCGAACATTCAAAAAAGTGGTCAATATTGATGAAACTTTTAACATTTAAACTTTTGACTTTAAATGACTGTTGGATGTGAATTATAACTTTTTCAACTAAAATAAGTGTGTTTAAAGTCTGTTCTGTGCCTGAAATTGGTCAAAATTGAAGCTTCTGAGTAAGCAAAACTCTGTAAAAATGGCAATTTTGGTCACTGTTAGGGTTTAAAAAGTGGTTATTCAACATGAGGCCCAATCCAAATGACATTTTGAATAATTTTTGGTAGAGTCTAAAAAATCAATTTTATGATGAAAAACGATGACCCCGGACCAGTCGAACGTTCAAAAAAGTGGTCAATATTGATGAAATTTTAACATTTAATCTTTTGACTTTAAATAACTGTTGGATGTGAATTATTACTTTTTCAACTAAAATAAGTGTCTTTTCTGTGCCTGAAATTGGTCAAAATTGAAGCTTTGAATAAGCGAAAACTCTGTAAAAATGGTAAATTTTGGTCACTGTGAGGGTTTAAAAAGTGGTTATTCAACATGAGGCCCGATCCAAATGACATTTTGAATCATTTTTGGTAGAGTCCAAAAAATCAATTTTATGATGAAAACGATGACTCCGGACCAGTCGAACGTTCAAAAAAGTGGTCAATATTGATGAAATTTTAACATTTAATCTTTTGACTTTAAATGACTGTTGGATGTGAATTATTACTTTTTCAACTAAAATAAGTGTGTTTAAAGTCATTTCTGTGCCTGAAATTGGTCAAAATTGAAGCTTCTGAGTAAGCAAAACTCTGTAAAAATGGCAATTTTGGTCACTGTAAGGGTTTAAAAAGTGGTTTTTCAACATGAGGCCCGATCCAAATGACATTTTGAATCATTTTTGGTAGAGTCCAAAAAAATCAATTTTATGAGGAAAAATGATGACCCCGGACCAGTCGAACGGTCAAAAAAGTGGTCAATATTGATGAAATTTTAACATTTAATCTTTTGACTTTAAATGACTGTTGGATGTGAATTATTACTTTTTCAACTAAAATAAGTGTGTTTAAAGTCATTTCTGTGCCTGAAATTGGTCAAAATTGAAGCTTTTGAGTAAGCGAAAACTCTGTAAAAATGGCAATTTTGGTCACTGTGAGGGTTTAAAAAGTGGTTATTCAAAATGGGGCCCGATCCAAATGACATTTTGAATCATTTTTGGTAGAGTCCAAAAAAATAAATTTTATGATGAAAAACGATGACCCCGGACCAGTCGAACGTTCAAAAAAGTGGTCAATATTGATGACATTTTAACATTTAATCTTTTTACTTTAAATGACGGTTGGATGTGAATTATTACTTTTTCAACTAAAATAAGTGTGTTTAAAGTCATTTTTGTGTCTGAAATTGGTCAAAATTGGACCTTCTGAGTAAGCAAAACTCTGTAAAAATGGCAATTTTGGTCACTGTGAGGGTTTAAAAAGTGGTTATTCAACATGAGGCCCGATCCAAATGACATTTTGAATCATTTTTGGTAGAGTCCAAAAAAATCAATTTTATGATGAAAAACGATGACCCCGGACCAGTCGGACGTTCAAAAAAGTGGTCAATATTGATGAAATTTTAACATTTAATCTTTTGACTTTAAATAACTGTTGGATGTGAATTATTACTTTTTCAACTAAAATAAGTGTGTTTAAAGTCATTTCTGTGCCTGAAATTGGTCAAAATTGAAGCTTTGAATAAGCAAAAACTCTGTAAAAATTGCAATTTTGGTCACTGTGAGGGTTTAAAAAGTGGTTATTCAACATGAGGCCCGATCATTTTTGGTAGAGTCCAAAAAATCAATTTTATGATGAAAAACGATGACTCCGGACCAGTCGAACGTTAAAAAAAGTTGTCAATATTGATGAAATTTTAACATTTAATCTTTTGACTTTAAATGACTGTTGGATGTGAATTATTACTTTTTCAACTAAAATAAGTGTGTTTAAAGTCATTTCTGTGCGTGAAATTGGTCAAAATTGAAGCTTCTGAGTAAGCAAAACTCTGTAAAAATGGCAATTTTGGTCATGTGAGGGTTTAAAAAGTGGTTTTTCAACATGAGGCCCGATCCAAATGACATTTTGAATCATTTTTGGTAGAGTCCAAAAAAATCAATTTTACGATGAAAAACGATGACCCCGGACCAGTCGAACGTTCAAAAAAGTGGTCAATATTGATGAAACTTTTAACATTTAAACTTTTGACTTTAAATGACTGTTGGATGTGAATTATAACTTTTTCAACTAAAATAAGTGTGTTTAAAGTCTTTTCTGTGCCTGAAATTGGTCAAAATTGAAGCTTCTGAGTAAGCAAAACTCTGTAAAAATGGCAATTTTGGTCACTGTTAGGGTTTAAAAAGTGGTTATTCAACATGAGGCCCAATCCAAATGACATTTTGAATAATTTTTGGTAGAGTCTAAAAAATCAATTTTATGATGAAAAACGATGACCCCGGACCAGTCGAACGTTCAAAAAAGTGGTCAATATTGATGAAATTTTAACATTTAATCTTTTGACTTTAAATAACTGTTGGATGTGAATTATTACTTTTTCAACTAAAATAAGTGTGTTTAAAGTCATTTCTGTGCCTGAAATTGGTCAAAATTGAAGCTTTGAATAAGCGAAAACTCTGTAAAAATGGTAAATTTTGGTCACTGTGAGGGTTTAAAAAGTAGTTATTCAACATGAGGCCCGATCCAAATGACATTTTGAATCATTTTTGGTAGAGTCCAAAAAATCAATTTTATGATGAAAACGATGACTCCGGACCAGTCGAACGTTCAAAAAAGTGGTCAATATTGATGAAATTTTAACATTTAATCTTTTGACTTTAAATGACTGTTGGATGTGAATTATTACTTTTTCAACTAAAATAAGTGTGTTTAAAGTCATTTCTGTGCCTGAAATTGGTCAAAATTGAAGCTTCCGAGTAAGCAAAACTCTGTAAAAATGGCAATTTTGGTCACTGTAAGGGTTTAAAAAGTGGTTTTTCAACATGAGGCCCGATCCAAATGACATTTTGAATAATTTTTGGTAGAGTCCAAAAAAATCAATTTTATGAGGAAAAATGATGACCCCGGACCAGTCGAACGGTCAAAAAAGTGGTCAATATTGATGAAATTTTAACATTTAATCTTTTGACTTTAAATGACTGTTGGATGTGAATTATTACTTTTTCAACTAAAATAAGTGTGTTTAAAGTCATTTCTGTGCCTGAAATTGGTCAAAATTGAAGCTTCTGAGTAAGCGAAAACTCTGTAAAAATGGCAATTTTGGTCACTGTGAGGGTTTAAAAAGTGGTTATTCAAAATGGGGCCCGATCCAAATGACATTTTGAATCATTTTTGGTCGAGTCCAAAAAAATAAATTTTATGATGAAAAACGATGACCCCGGACCAGTCGAACGTTCAAAAAAGTGGTCAATATTGATGACATTTTAACATTTAATCTTTTGACTTTAAATGACGGTTGGATGTGAATTATTACTTTTTCAACTAAAATAAGTGTGTTTAAAGTCTTTTCTGTGCCTGAAATTGGTCAAAATTAAAGCTTCTGAGTAAGCAAAACTCTGTAAAAATGGCAATTTTGGTCACTGTGAGGGTTTAAAAAGTGGTTATTCAACATGAGGCCCAATCCAAATGACATTTTGAATAATTTTTGGTAGAGTCCAAAAAATCAATTTTATGATGAAAAACGATGACCCCGGACCAGTCGAACAATCAAAAAAATGGTCAATATTGATGAAATTTTAACATTTAATCTTTTGACTTTAAATAACTGTTGGATGTGAATTATTACTTTTTCAACTAAAATAAGTGTGTTTAAAGTCATTTCTGTGCCTGAAATTGGTCAAAATTGAAGCTTCTGAGTAAGCAAAACTCTGTAAAAATGGCAATTTTGGTCACTGTGAGGGTTTAAAAAGTGGTTATTCAACATGAGGCCCAATCCAAATGACATTTTGAATAATTTTTGGTAGAGTCCAAAAAATCAATTTTATGATGAAAAACGATGACCCCGGACCAGTCGAACGTTCAAAAAAGTGGTCAATATTGATGAAATTTTAACATTTAATCTTTTGACTTTAAATGACTGTTGGATGTGAATTATTACTTTTTCAACTAAAATAAGTGTGTTTAAAGTCATTTCTGTGCCTGAAATTGGTCAAAATTGAAGCTTTTGAGTAAGCGAAAACTCTGTAAAAATGGCAATTTTGGTCACTGTGAGGGTTTAAAAAGTGGTTATTCAAAATGGGGCCCGATCCAAATGACATTTTGAATCATTTTTGGTAGAGTCCAAAAAAATAAATTTTATGATGAAAAACGATGACCCCGGACCAGTCGAACGTTAAAAAAAGTGGTCAATATTGATGAAATTTTAACATTTAATCTTTTGACTTTAAATGACTGTTGGATGTGAATTATTACTTTTTCAACTAAAATAAGTGTGTTTAAAGTCATTTCTGTGCGTGAAATTGGTCAAAATTGGACCTTCTGAGTAAGCAAAACTCTGTAAAAATGGCAATTTTGGTCATGTGAGGGTTTAAAAAGTGGTTTTTCAACATGAGGCCCGATCCAAATGACATTTTGAATCATTTTTGGTAGAGTCCAAAAAAATCAATTTTACGATGAAAAACGATGACCCCGGACCAGTCGAACGTTCCAAAAAGTGGTCAATATTGATGAAACTTTTAACATTTAAACTTTTGACTTTAAATGACTGTTGGATGTGAATTATAACTTTTTCAACTAAAATAAGTGTGTTTAAAGTCTTTTCTGTGCCTGAAATTGGTCAAAATTGAAGCTTCTGAGTAAGCAAAACTCTGTAAAAATGGCAATTTTGGTCACTGTTAGGGTTTAAAAAGTGGTTATTCAACATGAGGCCCAATCCAAATGACATTTTGAATAATTTTTGGTAGAGTCTAAAAAATCAATTTTATGATGAAAAACGATGACCCCGGACCAGTCGAACGTTCAAAAAAGTGGTCAATATTGATGAAATTTTAACATTTAATCTTTTGACTTTAAATAACTGTTGGATGTGAATTATTACTTTTTCAACTAAAATAAGTGTGTTTAAAGTCATTTCTGTGCCTGAAATTGGTCAAAATTGAAGCTTTGAATAAGCGAAAACTCTGTAAAAATGGTAAATTTTGGTCACTGTGAGGGTTTAAAAAGTGGTTATTCAACATGAGGCCCGATCCAAATGACATTTTGAATCATTTTTGGTAGAGTCCAAAAAATCAATTTTATGATGAAAACGATGACTCCGGACCAGTCGAACGTTCAAAAAAGTGGTCAATATTGATGAAATTTTAACATTTAATCTTTTGACTTTAAATGACTGTTGGATGTGAATTATTACTTTTTCAACTAAAATAAGTGTGTTTAAAGTCATTTCTGTGCCTGAAATTGGTCAAAATTGAAGCTTCTGAGTAAGCAAAACTCTGTAAAAATGGCAATTTTGGTCACTGTAAGGGTTTAAAAAGTGGTTTTTCAACATGAGGCCCGATCCAAATGACATTTTGAATCATTTTTGGTAGAGTCCAAAAAAATCAATTTTATGAGGAAAAATGATGACCCCGGACCAGTCGAACGGTCAAAAAAGTGGTCAATATTGATGAAATTTTAACATTTAATCTTTTGACTTTAAATGACTGTTGGATGTGAATTATTACTTTTTCAACTAAAATAAGTGTGTTTAAAGTCATTTCTGTGCCTGAAATTGGTCAAAATTGAAGCTTTGAATAAGCGAAAACTCTGTAAAAATGGTAAATTTTGGTCACTGTGAGGGTTTAAAAAGTGGTTATTCAACATGAGGCCCGATCCAAATGACATTTTGAATCATTTTTGGTAGAGTCCAAAAAATCAATTTTATGATGAAAACGATGACTCCGGACCAGTCGAACGTTCAAAAAAGTTGTCAATATTGATGAAATTTTAACATTTAATCTTTTGACTTTAAATGACTGTTGGATGTGAATTATTACTTTTTCAACTAAAATAAGTGTGTTTAAAGTCATTTCTGTGCGTGAAATTGGTCAAAATTGAAGCTTCTGAGTAAGCAAAACTCTGTAAAAATGGCAATTTTGGTCATGTGAGGGTTTAAAAAGTGGTTTTTCAACATGAGGCCCGATCCAAATGACATTTTGAATCATTTTTGGTAGAGTCCAAAAAAATCAATTTTACGATGAAAAACGATGACCCCGGACCAGTCGAACGTTCAAAAAAGTGGTCAATATTGATGAAACTTTTAACATTTAAACTTTTGACTTTAAATGACTGTTGGATGTGAATTATAACTTTTTCAACTAAAATAAGTGTGTTTAAAGTCTTTTCTGTGCCTGAAATTGGTCAAAATTGAAGCTTCTGAGTAAGCAAAACTCTGTAAAAATGGCAATTTTGGTCACTGTTAGGGTTTAAAAAGTGGTTATTCAACATGAGGCCCAATCCAAATGACATTTTGAATAATTTTTGGTAGAGTCTAAAAAATCAATTTTATGATGAAAAACGATGACCCCGGACCAGTCGAACGTTCAAAAAAGTGGTCAATATTGATGAAATTTTAACATTTAATCTTTTGACTTTAAATAACTGTTGGATGTGAATTATTACTTTTTCAACTAAAATAAGTGTGTTTAAAGTCATTTCTGTGCCTGAAATTGGTCAAAATTGAAGCTTTGAATAAGCGAAAACTCTGTAAAAATGGTAAATTTTGGTCACTGTGAGGGTTTAAAAAGTAGTTATTCAACATGAGGCCCGATCCAAATGACATTTTGAATCATTTTTGGTAGAGTCCAAAAAATCAATTTTATGATGAAAACGATGACTCCGGACCAGTCGAACGTTCAAAAAAGTGGTCAATATTGATGAAATTTTAACATTTAATCTTTTGACTTTAAATGACTGTTGGATGTGAATTATTACTTTTTCAACTAAAATAAGTGTGTTTAAAGTCATTTCTGTGCCTGAAATTGGTCAAAATTGAAGCTTCCGAGTAAGCAAAACTCTGTAAAAATGGCAATTTTGGTCACTGTAAGGGTTTAAAAAGTGGTTTTTCAACATGAGGCCCGATCCAAATGACATTTTGAATAATTTTTGGTAGAGTCCAAAAAAATCAATTTTATGAGGAAAAATGATGACCCCGGACCAGTCGAACGGTCAAAAAAGTGGTCAATATTGATGAAATTTTAACATTTAATCTTTTGACTTTAAATGACTGTTGGATGTGAATTATTACTTTTTCAACTAAAATAAGTGTGTTTAAAGTCATTTCTGTGCCTGAAATTGGTCAAAATTGAAGCTTCTGAGTAAGCGAAAACTCTGTAAAAATGGCAATTTTGGTCACTGTGAGGGTTTAAAAAGTGGTTATTCAAAATGGGGCCCGATCCAAATGACATTTTGAATCATTTTTGGTCGAGTCCAAAAAAATAAATTTTATGATGAAAAACGATGACCCCGGACCAGTCGAACGTTCAAAAAAGTGGTCAATATTGATGACATTTTAACATTTAATCTTTTGACTTTAAATGACGGTTGGATGTGAATTATTACTTTTTCAACTAAAATAAGTGTGTTTAAAGTCTTTTCTGTGCCTGAAATTGGTCAAAATTAAAGCTTCTGAGTAAGCAAAACTCTGTAAAAATGGCAATTTTGGTCACTGTGAGGGTTTAAAAAGTGGTTATTCAACATGAGGCCCAATCCAAATGACATTTTGAATAATTTTTGGTAGAGTCCAAAAAATCAATTTTATGATGAAAAACGATGACCCCGGACCAGTCGAACAATCAAAAAAATGGTCAATATTGATGAAATTTTAACATTTAATCTTTTGACTTTAAATAACTGTTGGATGTGAATTATTACTTTTTCAACTAAAATAAGTGTGTTTAAAGTCATTTCTGTGCCTGAAATTGGTCAAAATTGAAGCTTCTGAGTAAGCAAAACTCTGTAAAAATGGCAATTTTGGTCACTGTGAGGGTTTAAAAAGTGGTTATTCAACATGAGGCCCAATCCAAATGACATTTTGAATAATTTTTGGTAGAGTCCAAAAAATCAATTTTATGATGAAAAACGATGACCCCGGACCAGTCGAACGTTCAAAAAAGTGGTCAATATTGATGAAATTTTAACATTTAATCTTTTGACTTTAAATGACTGTTGGATGTGAATTATTACTTTTTCAACTAAAATAAGTGTGTTTAAAGTCATTTCTGTGCCTGAAATTGGTCAAAATTGAAGCTTTTGAGTAAGCGAAAACTCTGTAAAAATGGCAATTTTGGTCACTGTGAGGGTTTAAAAAGTGGTTATTCAAAATGGGGCCCGATCCAAATGACATTTTGAATCATTTTTGGTAGAGTCCAAAAAAATAAATTTTATGATGAAAAACGATGACCCCGGACCAGTCGAACGTTAAAAAAAGTGGTCAATATTGATGAAATTTTAACATTTAATCTTTTGACTTTAAATGACTGTTGGATGTGAATTATTACTTTTTCAACTAAAATAAGTGTGTTTAAAGTCATTTCTGTGCGTGAAATTGGTCAAAATTGGACCTTCTGAGTAAGCAAAACTCTGTAAAAATGGCAATTTTGGTCATGTGAGGGTTTAAAAAGTGGTTTTTCAACATGAGGCCCGATCCAAATGACATTTTGAATCATTTTTGGTAGAGTCCAAAAAAATCAATTTTACGATGAAAAACGATGACCCCGGACCAGTCGAACGTTCCAAAAAGTGGTCAATATTGATGAAACTTTTAACATTTAAACTTTTGACTTTAAATGACTGTTGGATGTGAATTATAACTTTTTCAACTAAAATAAGTGTGTTTAAAGTCTTTTCTGTGCCTGAAATTGGTCAAAATTGAAGCTTCTGAGTAAGCAAAACTCTGTAAAAATGGCAATTTTGGTCACTGTTAGGGTTTAAAAAGTGGTTATTCAACATGAGGCCCAATCCAAATGACATTTTGAATAATTTTTGGTAGAGTCTAAAAAATCAATTTTATGATGAAAAACGATGACCCCGGACCAGTCGAACGTTCAAAAAAGTGGTCAATATTGATGAAATTTTAACATTTAATCTTTTGACTTTAAATAACTGTTGGATGTGAATTATTACTTTTTCAACTAAAATAAGTGTGTTTAAAGTCATTTCTGTGCCTGAAATTGGTCAAAATTGAAGCTTTGAATAAGCGAAAACTCTGTAAAAATGGTAAATTTTGGTCACTGTGAGGGTTTAAAAAGTGGTTATTCAACATGAGGCCCGATCCAAATGACATTTTGAATCATTTTTGGTAGAGTCCAAAAAATCAATTTTATGATGAAAACGATGACTCCGGACCAGTCGAACGTTCAAAAAAGTGGTCAATATTGATGAAATTTTAACATTTAATCTTTTGACTTTAAATGACTGTTGGATGTGAATTATTACTTTTTCAACTAAAATAAGTGTGTTTAAAGTCATTTCTGTGCCTGAAATTGGTCAAAATTGAAGCTTCTGAGTAAGCAAAACTCTGTAAAAATGGCAATTTTGGTCACTGTAAGGGTTTAAAAAGTGGTTTTTCAACATGAGGCCCGATCCAAATGACATTTTGAATCATTTTTGGTAGAGTCCAAAAAAATCAATTTTATGAGGAAAAATGATGACCCCGGACCAGTCGAACGGTCAAAAAAGTGGTCAATATTGATGAAATTTTAACATTTAATCTTTTGACTTTAAATGACTGTTGGATGTGAATTATTACTTTTTCAACTAAAATAAGTGTGTTTAAAGTCATTTCTGTGCCTGAAATTGGTCAAAATTGAAGCTTCTGAGTAAGCAAAACTCTGTTAAAATGGCAATTTTGGTCACTGTGAGGGTTTAAAAAGTGATTATTCAACATGAGGCCCGATCCGAATGACATTTTGAATCATTTTTGGTAGAGTCCAAAAAAATCAATTTTATGATGAAAAACGATGACCCCGGACCAGTCGAACGTTCAAAAAAGTGGTCAATATTGATGAAATTTTAACATTTAATCTTTTGACTTTAAATGACGGTTGGATGTGAATTATTACTTTTTCAACTAAAATAAGTGTGTTTAAAGTCTTTTCTGTGCCTGAAATTGGTCAAAATTGAAGCTTCTGAGTAAGCAAAACTCTGTAAAAATGGCAATTTTGGTCACTGTGAGGGTTTAAAAAGTGGTTATTCAACATGAGGCCCAATCCAAATGACATTTTGAATAATTTTTGGTAGAGTCCAAAAATTCAATTTTATGATGAAAAACGATGACCCCGGACCAGTCGAACGTTCAAAAAAGTGGTCAATATTGATGAAATTTTAACATTTAATCTTTTGACTTTAAATGACTGTTGGATGTGAATTATTACTTTTTCAACTAAAATAAGTGTGTTTAAAGTCATTTCTGTGCGTGAAATTGGTCAAAATTGAAGCTTCTGAGTAAGCAAAACTCTGTAAAAATGGCAATTTTGGTCATGTGAGGGTTTAAAAAGTGGTTATTCAACATGAGGCCCGATCATTTTTGGTAGAGTCCAAAAAATCAATTTTATGATGAAAAACGATGACTCCGGACCAGTCGAACGTTAAAAAAAGTGGTCAATATTGATGAAATTTTAACATTTAATCTTTTGACTTTAAATGACTGTTGGATGTGAATTATTACTTTTTCAACTAAAATAAGTGTGTTTAAAGTCATTTCTGTGCGTGAAATTGGTCAAAATTGAAGCTTCTGAGTAAGCAAAACTCTGTAAAAATGGCAATTTTGGTCATGTGAGGGTTTAAAAAGTGGTTTTTCAACATGAGGCCCGATCCAAATGACATTTTGAATCATTTTTGGTAGAGTCCAAAAAAATCAATTTTACGATGAAAAACGATGACCCCGGACCAGTCGAACGTTCAAAAAAGTGGTCAATATTGATGAAACTTTTAACATTTAAACTTTTGACTTTAAATGACTGTTGGATGTGAATTATAACTTTTTCAACTAAAATAAGTGTGTTTAAAGTCTTTTCTGTGCCTGAAATTGGTCAAAATTGAAGCTTCTGAGTAAGCAAAACTCTGTAAAAATGGCAATTTTGGTCACTGTTAGGGTTTATAAAAAGTGGTTATTCAACATGAGGCCCAATCCAAATGACATTTTGAATAATTTTTGGTAGAGTCTAAAAAATCAATTTTATGATGAAAAACGATGACCCCGGACCAGTCGAACGTTCAAAAAAGTGGTCAATATTGATGAAATTTTAACATTTAATCTTTTGACTTTAAATAACTGTTGGATGTGAATTATTACTTTTTCAACTAAAATAAGTGTGTTTAAAGTCATTTCTGTGCCTGAAATTGGTCAAAATTGAAGCTTTGAATAAGCGAAAACTCTGTAAAAATGGTAAATTTTGGTCACTGTGAGGGTTTAAAAAGTGGTTATTCAACATGAGGCCCGATCCAAATGACATTTTGAATCATTTTTGGTAGAGTCCAAAAAATCAATTTTATGATGAAAACGATGACTCCGGACCAGTCGAACGTTCAAAAAAGTGGTCAATATTGATGAAATTTTAACATTTAATCTTTTGACTTTAAATGACTGTTGGATGTGAATTATTACTTTTTCAACTAAAATAAGTGTGTTTAAAGTCATTTCTGTGCCTGAAATTGGTCAAAATTGAAGCTTCCGAGTAAGCAAAACTCTGTAAAAATGGCAATTTTGGTCACTGTAAGGGTTTAAAAAGTGGTTTTTCAACATGAGGCCCGATCCAAATGACATTTTGAATAATTTTTGGTAGAGTCCAAAAAAATCAATTTTATGAGGAAAAATGATGACCCCGGACCAGTCGAACGGTCAAAAAAGTGGTCAATATTGATGAAATTTTAACATTTAATCTTTTGACTTTAAATGACTGTTGGATGTGAATTATTACTTTTTCAACTAAAATAAGTGTGTTTAAAGTCATTTCTGTGCCTGAAATTGGTCAAAATTGAAGCTTCTGAGTAAGCAAAACTCTGTAAAAATGGCAATTTTGGTCACTGTGAGGGTTTAAAAAGTGGTTATTCAACATGAGGCCCAATCCAAATGACATTTTGAATAATTTTTGGTAGAGTCCAAAAAATCAATTTTATGATGAAAAACGATGACCCCGGACCAGTCGAACGTTCAAAAAAGTGGTCAATATTGATGAAATTTTAACATTTAATTTTTTGACTTTAAATGACTGTTGGATGTGAATTATTACTTTTTCAACTAAAATAAGTGTGTTTAAAGTCATTTCTGTGCCTGAAATTGGTCAAAATTGAAGATTCTGAGTAAGCGAAAACTCTGTAAAAATGGCAATTTTGGTCACTGTGAGGGTTTAAAAAGTGGTTATTCAAAATGGGGCCCGATCCAAATGACATTTTGAATCATTTTTGGTCGAGTCCAAAAAAATAAATTTTATGATGAAAAACGATGACCCCGGACCAGTCGAACGTTCAAAAAAGTGGTCAATATTGATGTCATTTTAACATTTAATCTTTTGACTTTAAATGACGGTTGGATGTGAATTATTACTTTTTCAACTAAAATAAGTGTGTTTAAAGTCTTTTCTGTGCCTGAAATTGGTCAAAATTAAAGCTTCTGAGTAAGCAAAACTCTGTAAAAATGGCAATTTTGGTCACTGTGAGGGTTTAAAAAGTGGTTATTCAACATGAGGCCCAATCCAAATGACATTTTGAATAATTTTTGGTAGATTCCAAAAAATCAATTTTATGATGAAAAACGATGACCCCGGACCAGTCGAACGTTCAAAAAAGTGGTCAATATTGATGAAATTTTAACATTTAATCTTTTGACTTTAAATAACTGTTGGATGTGAATTATTACTTTTTCAACTAAAATAAGTGTGTTTAAAGTCATTTCTGTGCCTGAAATTGGTCAAAATTGAAGCTTCTGAGTAAGCAAAACTCTGTAAAAATGGCAATTTTGGTCACTGTGAGGGTTTAAAAAGTGGTTATTCAACATGAGGCCCAATCCAAATGACATTTTGAATAATTTTTGGTAGAGTCCAAAAAATCAATTTTATGATGAAAAACGATGACCCCGGACCAGTCGAACGTTCAAAAAAGTGGTCAATATTGATGAAATTTTAACATTTAATCTTTTGACTTTAAATGACTGTTGGATGTGAATTATTACTTTTTCAACTAAAATAAGTGTGTTTAAAGTCATTTCTGTGCCTGAAATTGGTCAAAATTGAAGCTTTTGAGTAAGCGAAAACTCTGTAAAAATGGCAATTTTGGTCACTGTGAGGGTTTAAAAAGTGGTTATTCAAAATGGGGCCCGATCCAAATGACATTTTGAATCATTTTTGGTAGAGTCCAAAAAAATAAATTTTATGATGAAAAACGATGACCCCGGACCAGTCGAACGTTCAAAAAAGTGGTCAATATTGATGACATTTTAACATTTAATCTTTTTACTTTAAATGACGGTTGGATGTGAATTATTACTTTTTCAACTAAAATAAGTGTGTTTAAAGTCATTTTTGTGTCTGAAATTGGTCAAAATTGGACCTTCTGAGTAAGCAAAATTCTGTAAAAATGGCAATTTTGGTCACTGTGAGGGTTTAAAAAGTGGTTATTCAACATGAGGCCCGATCCAAATGACATTTTGAATCATTTTTGGTAGAGTCCAAAAAAATCAATTTTATGATGAAAAACGATGACCCCGGACCAGTCGGACGTTCAAAAAAGTGGTCAATATTGATGAAATTTTAACATTTAATCTTTTGACTTTAAATAACTGTTGGATGTGAATTATTACTTTTTCAACTAAAATAAGTGTGTTTAAAGTCATTTCTGTGCCTGAAATTGGTCAAAATTGAAGATTCTGAGTAAGCGAAAACTCTGTAAAAATGGCAATTTTGGTCACTGTGAGGGTTTAAAAAGTGGTTATTCAAAATGGGGCCCGATCCAAATGACATTTTGAATCATTTTTGGTCGAGTCCAAAAAAATAAATTTTATGATGAAAAACGATGACCCCGGACCAGTCGAACGTTCAAAAAAGTGGTCAATATTGATGACATTTTAACATTTAATCTTTTGACTTTAAATGACGGTTGGATGTGAATTATTACTTTTTCAACTAAAATAAGTGTGTTTAAAGTCTTTTCTGTGCCTGAAATTGGTCAAAATTAAAGCTTCTGAGTAAGCAAAACTCTGTAAAAATGGCAATTTTGGTCACTGTGAGGGTTTAAAAAGTGGTTATTCAACATGAGGCCCAATCCAAATGACATTTTGAATAATTTTTGGTAGAGTCCAAAAAATCAATTTTATGATGAAAAACGATGACCCCGGACCAGTCGAACGTTCAAAAAAGTGGTCAATATTGATGAAATTTTAACATTTAATCTTTTGACTTTAAATAACTGTTGGATGTGAATTATTACTTTTTCAACTAAAATAAGTGTGTTTAAAGTCATTTCTGTGCCTGAAATTGGTCAAAATTGAAGCTTCTGAGTAAGCAAAACTCTGTAAAAATGGCAATTTTGGTCACTGTGAGGGTTTAAAAAGTGGTTATTCAACATGAGGCCCAATCCAAATGACATTTTGAATAATTTTTGGTAGAGTCCAAAAAATCAATTTTATGATGAAAAACGATGACCCCGGACCAGTCGAACGTTCAAAAAAGTGGTCAATATTGATGAAATTTTAACATTTAATCTTTTGACTTTAAATGACTGTTGGATGTGAATTATTACTTTTTCAACTAAAATAAGTGTGTTTAAAGTCATTTCTGTGCCTGAAATTGGTCAAAATTGAAGCTTTTGAGTAAGCGAAAACTCTGTAAAAATGGCAATTTTGGTCACTGTGAGGGTTTAAAAAGTGGTTATTCAAAATGGGGCCCGATCCAAATGACATTTTGAATCATTTTTGGTAGAGTCCAAAAAAATAAATTTTATGATGAAAAACGATGACCCCGGACCAGTCGAACGTTCAAAAAAGTGGTCAATATTGATGACATTTTAACATTTAATCTTTTTACTTTAAATGACGGTTGGATGTGAATTATTACTTTTTCAACTAAAATAAGTGTGTTTAAAGTCATTTTTGTGTCTGAAATTGGTCAAAATTGGACCTTCTGAGTAAGCAAAATTCTGTAAAAATGGCAATTTTGGTCACTGTGAGGGTTTAAAAAGTGGTTATTCAACATGAGGCCCGATCCAAATGACATTTTGAATCATTTTTGGTAGAGTCCAAAAAAATCAATTTTATGATGAAAAACGATGACCCCGGACCAGTCGGACGTTCAAAAAAGTGGTCAATATTGATGAAATTTTAACATTTAATCTTTTGACTTTAAATAACTGTTGGATGTGAATTATTACTTTTTCAACTAAAATAAGTGTGTTTAAAGTCATTTCTGTGCCTGAAATTGGTCAAAATTGAAGCTTTGAATAAGCAAAAACTCTGTAAAAATGGCAATTTTGGTCACTGTGAGGGTTTAAAAAGTGGTTATTCAACATGAGGCCCGATCATTTTTGGTAGAGTCCAAAAAATCAATTTTATGATGAAAAACGATGACTCCGGACCAGTCGAACGTTAAAAAAAGTGGTCAATATTGATGAAATTTTAACATTTAATCTTTTGACTTTAAATGACTGTTGGATGTGAATTATTACTTTTTCAACTAAAATAAGTGTGTTTAAAGTCATTTCTGTGCGTGAAATTGGTCAAAATTGAAGCTTCTGAGTAAGCAAAACTCTGTAAAAATGGCAATTTTGGTCATGTGAGGGTTTAAAAAGTGGTTTTTCAACATGAGGCCCGATCCAAATGACATTTTGAATCATTTTTGGTAGAGTCCAAAAAAATCAATTTTACGATGAAAAACGATGACCCCGGACCAGTCGAACGTTCAAAAAAGTGGTCAATATTGATGAAACTTTTAACATTTAAACTTTTGACTTTAAATGACTGTTGGATGTGAATTATAACTTTTTCAACTACAATAAGTGTGTTTAAAGTCTTTTCTGTGCCTGAAATTGGTCAAAATTGAAGCTTCTGAGTAAGCAAAACTCTGTAAAAATGGCAATTTTGGTCACTGTTAGGGTTTAAAAAGTGGTTATTCAACATGAGGCCCAATCCAAATGACATTTTGAATAATTTTTGGTAGAGTCTAAAAAATCAATTTTATGATGAAAAACGATGACCCCGGACCAGTCGAACGTTCAAAAAAGTCGTCAATATTGATGAAATTTTAACATTTAATCTTTTGACTTTAAATAACTGTTGGATGTGAATTATTACTTTTTCAACTAAAATAAGTGTGTTTAAAGTCATTTCTGTGCCTGAAATTGGTCAAAATTGAAGCTTTGAATAAGCGAAAACTCTGTAAAAATGGTAAATTTTGGTCACTGTGAGGGTTTAAAAAGTGGTTATTCAACATGAGGCCCGATCCAAATGACATTTTGAATCATTTTTGGTAGAGTCCAAAAAATCAATTTTATGATGAAAACGATGACTCCGGACCAGTCGAACGTTCAAAAAAGTGGTCAATATTGATGAAATTTTAACATTTAATCTTTTGACTTTAAATGACTGTTGGATGTGAATTATTACTTTTTCAACTAAAATAAGTGTGTTTAAAGTCATTTCTGTGCCTGAAATTGGTCAAAATTGACGCTTCTGAGTAAGCAAAACTCTGTAAAAATGGCAATTTTGGTCACTGTAAGGGTTTAAAAAGTGGTTTTTCAACATGAGGCCCGATCCAAATGACATTTTGAATCATTTTTGGTAGAGTCCAAAAAAATCAATTTTATGAGGAAAAATGATGACCCCGGACCAGTCGAACGGTCAAAAAAGTGGTCAATATTGATGAAATTTTAACATTTAATCTTTTGACTTTAAATGACTGTTGGATGTGAATTATTACTTTTTCAACTAAAATAAGTGTGTTTAAAGTCATTTCTGTGCCTGAAATTGGTCAAAATTGAAGCTTCTGAGTAAGCAAAACTCTGTTAAAATGGCAATTTTGGTCACTGTGAGGGTTTAAAAAGTGGTTATTCAACATGAGGCCCGATCCGAATGACATTTTGAATAATTTTTGGTAGAGTCCAAAAAAATCAATTTTATGATGAAAAACGATGACCCCGGACCAGTCGAACGTTCAAAAAAGTGGTCAATATTGATGAAATTTTAACATTTAATCTTTTGACTTTAAATGACGGTTGGATGTGAATTATTACTTTTTCAACTAAAATAAGTGTGTTTAAAGTCTTTTCTGTGCCTGAAATTGGTCAAAATTGAAGCTTCTGAGTAAGCAAAACTCTGTAAAAATGGCAATTTTGGTCACTGTGAGGGTTTAAAAAGTGGTTATTCAACATGAGGCCCAATCCAAATGACATTTTGAATAATTTTTGGTAGAGTCCAAAAATTCAATTTTATGATGAAAAACGATGACCCCGGACCAGTCGAACGTTCAAAAAAGTGGTCAATATTGATGAAATTTTAACATTTAATCTTTTGACTTTAAATGACTGTTGGATGTGAATTATTACTTTTTCAACTAAAATAAGTGTGTTTAAAGTCATTTCTGTGCCTGAAATTGGTCAAAATTGAAGCTTTTGAGTAAGCGAAAACTCTGTAAAAATGGCAATTTTGGTCACTGTGAGGGTTTAAAAAGTGCTTATTCAAAATTGGGCCCGATCCAAATGACATTTTGAATAATTTTTGGTAGAGTCCAAAAAATCAATTTTATGATGAAAAACGATGACCCCGGACCAGTCGGACGTTCAAAAAAGTGGTCAATATTGATGAAATTTTAACATTTAATCTTTTGACTTTAAATAACTGTTGGATGTGAATTATTACTTTTTCAACTAAAATAAGTGTGTTTAAAGTCATTTCTGTGCCTGAAATTGGTCAAAATTGAAGCTTTGAATAAGCAAAAACTCTGTAAAAATGGCAATTTTGGTCACTGTGAGGGTTTAAAAAGTGGTTATTCAACATGAGGCCCGATCATTTTTGGTAGAGTCCAAAAAATCAATTTTATGATGAAAAACGATGACTCCGGACCAGTCGAACGTTAAAAAAAGTGGTCAATATTGATGAAATTTTAACATTTAATCTTTTGACTTTAAATGACTGTTGGATGTGAATTATTACTTTTTCAACTAAAATAAGTGTGTTTAAAGTCATTTCTGTGCGTGAAATTGGTCAAAATTGAAGCTTCTGAGTAAGCAAAACTCTGTAAAAATGGCAATTTTGGTCATGTGAGGGTTTAAAAAGTGGTTTTTCAACATGAGGCCCGATCCAAATGACATTTTGAATCATTTTTGGTAGAGTCCAAAAAAATCAATTTTACGATGAAAAACGATGACCCCGGACCAGTCGAACGTTCAAAAAAGTGGTCAATATTGATGAAACTTTTAACATTTAAACTTTTGACTTTAAATGACTGTTGGATGTGAATTATAACTTTTTCAACTACAATAAGTGTGTTTAAAGTCTTTTCTGTGCCTGAAATTGGTCAAAATTGAAGCTTCTGAGTAAGCAAAACTCTGTAAAAATGGCAATTTTGGTCACTGTTAGGGTTTAAAAAGTGGTTATTCAACATGAGGCCCAATCCAAATGACATTTTGAATAATTTTTGGTAGAGTCTAAAAAATCAATTTTATGATGAAAAACGATGACCCCGGACCAGTCGAACGTTCAAAAAAGTCGTCAATATTGATGAAATTTTAACATTTAATCTTTTGACTTTAAATAACTGTTGGATGTGAATTATTACTTTTTCAACTAAAATAAGTGTGTTTAAAGTCATTTCTGTGCCTGAAATTGGTCAAAATTGAAGCTTTGAATAAGCGAAAACTCTGTAAAAATGGTAAATTTTGGTCACTGTGAGGGTTTAAAAAGTGGTTATTCATCATGAGGCCCGATCCAAATGACATTTTGAATCATTTTTGGTAGAGTCCAAAAAATCAATTTTATGATGAAAACGATGACTCCGGACCAGTCGAACGTTCAAAAAAGTGGTCAATATTGATGAAATTTTAACATTTAATCTTTTGACTTTAAATGACTGTTGGATGTGAATTATTACTTTTTCAACTAAAATAAGTGTGTTTAAAGTCATTTCTGTGCCTGAAATTGGTCAAAATTGAAGCTTCTGAGTAAGCAAAACTCTGTAAAAATGGCAATTTTGGTCACTGTAAGGGTTTAAAAAGTGGTTTTTCAACATGAGGCCCGATCCAAATGACATTTTGAATCATTTTTGGTAGAGTCCAAAAAAATCAATTTTATGAGGAAAAATGATGACCCCGGACCAGTCGAACGGTCAAAAAAGTGGTCAATATTGATGAAATTTTAACATTTAATCTTTTGACTTTAAATGACTGTTGGATGTGAATTATTACTTTTTCAACTAAAATAAGTGTGTTTAAAGTCATTTCTGTGCCTGAAATTGGTCAAAATTGAAGCTTCTGAGTAAGCAAAACTCTGTTAAAATGGCAATTTTGGTCACTGTGAGGGTTTAAAAAGTGGTTATTCAACATGAGGCCCGATCCGAATGACATTTTGAATAATTTTTGGTAGAGTCCAAAAAAATCAATTTTATGATGAAAAACGATGACCCCGGACCAGTCGAACGTTCAAAAAAGTGGTCAATATTGATGAAATTTTAACATTTAATCTTTTGACTTTAAATGACGGTTGGATGTGAATTATTACTTTTTCAACTAAAATAAGTGTGTTTAAAGTCTTTTCTGTGCCTGAAATTGGTCAAAATTGAAGCTTCTGAGTAAGCAAAACTCTGTAAAAATGGCAATTTTGGTCACTGTGAGGGTTTAAAAAGTGGTTATTCAACATGAGGCCCAATCCAAATGACATTTTGAATAATTTTTGGTAGAGTCCAAAAATTCAATTTTATGATGAAAAACGATGACCCCGGACCAGTCGAACGTTCAAAAAAGTGGTCAATATTGATGAAATTTTAACATTTAATCTTTTGACTTTAAATGACTGTTGGATGTGAATTATTACTTTTTCAACTAAAATAAGTGTGTTTAAAGTCATTTCTGTGCCTGAAATTGGTCAAAATTGAAGCTTTTGAGTAAGCGAAAACTCTGTAAAAATGGCAATTTTGGTCACTGTGAGGGTTTAAAAAGTGCTTGTTCAAAATTGGGCCCGATCCAAATGACATTTTGAATCATTTTTGGTAGAGTGCAAAAAAATCAATTTTATGATGAAAAACGATGACCCCGGACCAGTCGAACGTTCAAAAAAGCGGTCAATATTGATGACATTTTAACATTTAATCTTTTGACTTTAAATGACTGTTGGATGTAAATTATTACTTTTTCAACTAAAATAAGTGTGTTTAAAGTCATTTCTGTGCCTGAAATTGGTCAAAATTGAAGCTTTGAATAAGCGAAAACTCTGTAAAAATGGCAATTTTGGTCACTGTGAGGGTTTAAAAAGTGGTTATTCAACATGAGGCCCGATCCAAATGACATTTTGAATCATTTTTGGTAGAGTCCAAAAAATCAATTTTATGATGAAAACGATGACTCCGGACCAGTCGAACGGTCAAAAAAGTGGTCAATATTGATGAAATTTTAACATTTAATCTTTTGACTTTAAATGACTGTTGGATGTGAATTATTACTTTTTCAACTAAAATAAGTGTGTTTAAAGTCATTTCTGTGCCTGAAATTGGTCAAAATTGAAGCTTCTGAGTAAGCGAAAACTCTGTAAAAATGGCAATTTTGGTCACTGTGAGGGTTTAAAAAGTGGTTATTCAAAATGGGGCCCGATCCAAATGACATTTTGAATCATTTTTGGTCGAGTCCAAAAAAATAAATTTTATGATGAAAAACGATGACCCCGGACCAGTCGAACGTTCAAAAAAGTGGTCAATATTGATGACATTTTAACATTTAATCTTTTGACTTTAAATGACGGTTGGATGTGAATTATTACTTTTTCAACTAAAATAAGTGTGTTTAAAGTCTTTTCTGTGCCTGAAATTGGTCAAAATTGAAGCTTCTGAGTAAGCAAAACTCTGTAAAAATGGCAATTTTGGTCACTGTGAGGGTTTAAAAAGTGGTTATTCAACATGAGGCCCAATCCAAATGACATTTTGAATAATTTTTGGTAGAGTCCAAAAAATCAATTTTATGATGAAAAACGATGACCCCGGACCAGTCGAACGTTCAAAAAAGTGGTCAATATTGATGAAATTTTAACATTTAATCTTTTGACTTTAAATAACTGTTGGATGTGAATTATTACTTTTTCAACTAAAATAAGTGTGTTTAAAGTCATTTCTGTGCCTGAAATTGGTCAAAATTGAAGCTTCTGAGTAAGCAAAACTCTGTAAAAATGGCAATTTTGGTCACTGTGAGGGTTTAAA
Source organism: Lissotriton helveticus (assembly GCF_964261635.1). Classification (NCBI taxonomy): domain Eukaryota; kingdom Metazoa; phylum Chordata; class Amphibia; order Caudata; family Salamandridae; genus Lissotriton; species Lissotriton helveticus. The sequence goes on along the minus strand of NW_027611884.1, from coordinate 91,664 downwards.
AAGTGGTTATTCAACATGAGGCCCAATCCAAATGACATTTTGAATAATTTTTGGTAGAGTCCAAAAAATCAATTTTATGATGAAAAACGATGACCCCGGACCAGTCGAACGTTCAAAAAAGTGGTCAATATTGATGAAATTTTAACATTTAATCTTTTGACTTTAAATGACTGTTGGATGTGAATTATTGCTTTTTCAACTAAAATAAGTGTGTTTAAAGTCATTTCTGTGCCTGAAATTGGTCAAAATTGAAGCTTTTGAGTAAGCGAAAACTCTGTAAAAATGGCAATTTTGGTCACTGTGAGGGTTTAAAAAGTGGTTATTCAAAATGGGGCCCGATCCAAATGACATTTTGAATCATTTTTGGTAGAGTCCAAAAAAATAAATTTTATGATGAAAAACGATGACCCCGGACCAGTCGAACGTTCAAAAAAGTGGTCAATATTGATGACATTTTAACATTTCATCTTTTTACTTTAAATGACGGTTGGATGTGAATTATTACTTTTTCAACTAAAATAAGTGTGTTTAAAGTCATTTTTGTGTCTGAAATTGGTCAAAATTGGACCTTCTGAGTAAGCAAAATTCTGTAAAAATGGCAATTTTGGTCACTGTGAGGGTTTAAAAAGTGGTTATTCAACATGAGGCCCGATCCAAATGACATTTTGAATCATTTTTGGTAGAGTCCAAAAAATCAATTTTATGATGAAAACGATGACTCCGGACCAGTCGAACGGTCAAAAAAGTGGTCAATATTGATGAAATTTTAACATTTAATCTTTTGACTTTAAATGACTGTTGGATGTGAATTATTACTTTTTCAACTAAAATAAGTGTGTTTAAAGTCATTTCTGTGCCTGAAATTGGTCAAAATTGAAGCTTCTGAGTAAGCGAAAACTCTGTAAAAATGGCAATTTTGGTCACTGTGAGGGTTTAAAAAGTGGTTATTCAACATGAGGCCCGATCCAAATGACATTTTGAATCATTTTTGGTAGAGTCCAAAAAATCAATTTTATGATGAAAACGATGACTCCGGACCAGTCGAACGGTCAAAAAAGTGGTCAATATTGATGAAATTTTAACATTTAATCTTTTGACTTTAAATGACTGTTGGATGTGAATTATTACTTTTTCAACTAAAATAAGTGTGTTTAAAGTCATTTCTGTGCCTGAAATTGGTCAAAATTGAAGCTTCTGAGTAAGCGAAAACTCTGTAAAAATGGCAATTTTGGTCACTGTGAGGGTTTAAAAAGTGGTTATTCAAAATGGGGCCCGATCCAAATGACATTTTGAATCATTTTTGGTCGAGTCCAAAAAAATAAATTTTATGATGAAAAACGATGACCCCGGACCAGTCGAACGTTCAAAAAAGTGGTCAATATTGATGACATTTTAACATTTAATCTTTTGACTTTAAATGACGGTTGGATGTGAATTATTACTTTTTCAACTAAAATAAGTGTGTTTAAAGTCATTTCTGTGCCTGAAATTGGTCAAAATTGAAGCTTCTGAGTAAGCAAAACTCTGTAAAAATGGCAATTTTGGTCACTGTGAGGGTTTAAAAAGTGGTTATTCAACATGAGGCCCAATCCAAATGACATTTTGAATAATTTTTGGTAGAGTCCAAAAAATCAATTTTATGATGAAAAACGATGACCCCGGACCAGTCGAACGTTCAAAAAAGTGGTCAATATTGATGAAATTTTAACATTTAATCTTTTGACTTTAAATGACTGTTGGATGTGAATTATTACTTTTTCAACTAAAATAAGTGTGTTTAAAGTCATTTCTGTGCCTGAAATTGGTCAAAATTGAAGCTTTTGAGTAAGCGAAAACTCTGTAAAAATGGCAATTTTGGTCACTGTGAGGGTTTAAAAAGTGGTTATTCAAAATGGGGCCCGATCCAAATGACATTTTGAATCATTTTTGGTAGAGTCCAAAAAAATAAATTTTATGATGAAAAACGATGACCCCGGACCAGTCGAACGTTCAAAAAAGTGGTCAATATTGATGACATTTTAACATTTAATCTTTTTACTTTAAATGACGGTTGGATGTGAATTATTACTTTTTCAACTAAAATAAGTGTGTTTAAAGTCATTTTTGTGTCTGAAATTGGTCAAAATTGGACCTTCTGAGTAAGCAAAATTCTGTAAAAATGGCAATTTTGGTCACTGTGAGGGTTTAAAAAGTGGTTATTCAACATGAGGCCCGATCCAAATGACATTTTGAATCATTTTTGGTAGAGTCCAAAAAAATAAATTTTATGATGAAAAACGATGACCCCGGACCAGTCGAACGTTCAAAAAAGTGGTCAATATTGATGAAATTTTAACATTTAATCTTTTGACTTTAAATAACTGTTGGATGTGAATTATTACTTTTTCAACTAAAATAAGTGTGTTTAAAGTCATTTCTGTGCCTGAAATTGGTCAAAATTGAAGCTTCTGAGTAAGCAAAACTCTGTAAAAATGGCAATTTTGGTCACTGTGAGGGTTTAAAAAGTGGTTATTCAACATGAGGCCCAATCCAAATGACATTTTGAATAATTTTTGGTAGAGTCCAAAAAATCAATTTTATGATGAAAAACGATGACCCCGGACCAGTCGAACGTTCAAAAAAGTGGTCAATATTGATGAAATTTTAACATTTAATCTTTTGACTTTAAATGACTGTTGGATGTGAATTATTACTTTTTCAACTAAAATAAGTGTGTTTAAAGTCATTTCTGTGCCTGAAATTGGTCAAAATTGAAGCTTTTGAGTAAGCGAAAACTCTGTAAAAATGGCAATTTTGGTCACTGTGAGGGTTTAAAAAGTGGTTATTCAAAATGGGGCCCGATCCAAATGACATTTTGAATCATTTTTGGTAGAGTCCAAAAAAATAAATTTTATGATGAAAAACGATGACCCCGGACCAGTCGAACGTTCAAAAAAGTGGTCAATATTGATGACATTTTAACATTTAATCTTTTTACTTTAAATGACGGTTGGATGTGAATTATTACTTTTTCAACTAAAATAAGTGTGTTTAAAGTCATTTTTGTGTCTGAAATTGGTCAAAATTGGACCTTCTGAGTAAGCAAAATTCTGTAAAAATGGCAATTTTGGTCACTGTGAGGGTTTAAAAAGAGTCCAAAAAAAGAAATTACTTTAAACACACTTATTTTAGTTGAAAAAGTAATAATTCACCTCCAACAGTCATTTAAAGTCAAAAGATTAAATGTTAAAATTTCATCAATATTGACCACTTTTTTGAACGTTCGACTGGTCCGGGGTCATCGTTTTTCATCATAAAACTGATTTTTTGGACCCTACCAAAAACGATTCAAAATGTCATTTGGATCGGGCCTCATGTTGAATAACCACTTTTTAAACCCTCACAGTGACCAAAATTGCCATTTTTACTGAGTTTTCTCTTACTCAGAAGCTTCAATTTTGACCAATTTCAGGCACAGAAATGACTTTAAACACACGTATTTTAGTTGAAAAAGTAATAATTCACATCCAACAGTCATTTAAAGTCAAAAGATTAAATGTTAAAATTTCATCAATATTGACCACTTTTTTGAACGTTCGACTGGTTCCGGGGTCATCGTTTTTCATCACAAAATTGATTTTTTGGACTCTACCAAACATGATTCAAAATGTCATTTGGATCGGACCTCATGTTGAATAACCACTTTTTAAACCCTCACAGAGACCAAAATTGCCAATTTTACAGAGTTTTGCTTACTCAGAAGCTCCAATTTTGACCAATTTCAGGCACAGAAAGGACTTTAAACACACTTATTTTAGTTAAAAAAGTAATAATTCACATCCAACCGTCAAAAGATTAAATGTTAAAATTTCATCAATATTGACCACTTTTTTGAACGTTCGACTGGTCCGGGGTCATAGTTTTTCATCATAAAATTGATTTTTTTGGACTCTACCAAAAATGATTCAAAATGTCATTTGGATCGGGCCCCATGTTGAATAACCACTTTTTAAACCCTCACAGTGACCAAAATTGCCATTTTTACAGAGTTTTCGCTTACTCAGAAGCTTCAATTTTGACCAATTTCAGGCACAGAAATTATTTAAAACACACTTGTTTTAGTTGAAAAAGTAATAATTCACATCCAACAGTCATTTAAAGTCAAAAGTTTAAATGTTAAAATTTCATCAATATTGACCACTTTTTTGAACGTTCGACTGGTCTGGGGTCATCGTTTTTCATCATAAAATTGATTTTTTGGACTCTACCAAAAATGATTCAAAATGTCATTTGGATCGGGTCTCATGTTGAATAACTACTTTTTAAACCCTCACAGTGACCAAAATTGCCAATTTTACAGAGTTTTGCTTACTCAGAAGCTCCAATTTTTACCAATTTCAGGCACAGAAATGACTTTAAACACACTTATTTTAGTTGAAAAAGTAATAATTCACATCCAACAGTCATTTAAAGTCAAAAGATTAAATTTTAAAATTTCATCAATATTGACCACTTTTTTGAACGTTTGACTGGTCCGGGGTCATCGTTTTTCATCATAAAATTGATTTTTTGGACTCTACCAAAAATGATTCAAAATGTCATTTGGATCGGGTCTCATGTTGAATAACTACTTTTTAAACCCTCACAGTGACCAAAATTGCCATTTTTACAGAGTTTTGCTTACTCAGAAGCTTCAATTTTGACCAATTTCAGGCACAGAAATGACTTTAAACACACTTATTTTAGTTGAAAAAGTAATAATTCACATCCAACAGTCATTTAAAGTCAAAAGATTAAATGTTAAAATTTCATCAATATTGACCACTTTTTTGAACGTTCGACTGGTCCGGGGTCATCGTTTTTCATCATAAAATTGATTTTTTGGACTCTACTAAAAATGATTCAAAATGTCATTTGGATCGGGCCTCATGTTGAATAACCACTTTTTAAACCCTCACAGTGACCAAAATTGCCATTTTACAGAGTTTTGCTTACTCAGAAGCTCCAATTTTGACCAATTTCAGGCACAGAAATGACTTTAAACACACGTATTTTAGTTGAAAAAGTAATGATTCACATCCAACAGTCATTTAAAGTCAAAAGATTAAGGGGTATATTACCAACAACTAGCGATAGTTTTTGTCTCTAACTTGTTTAGAGACAAAAATTATCGCCGCAAACCGGCGATTTTTATCGCAGATAAACCTTGCTATTAGCAAGGTTTATCGCAAATGTGATAAAAAACGGCCGCAATGCATGAATATCGCTGAAAAGTCAGCGATATTCATGCATTATCGAGCAAATGCTCTTAGCCATGTTATCCACCTCCCATTGGATAACATGGCTAAGAACTGCTCAGGGCAGGTGTTAGCTTTTGGAGATATTCGCGCTTAGCGCGAATATCTCCAAAAGTTGGTAATAGGAGATAGCGATGTTAGCGACTGTTTCCAGTCGCTAACATCTTGGCACGCCCACTTTGCATGTCATTAGTGATAAATATCACTGACATGCAAAGTGGGGCCCATGATGGTCGCTATCTCCTATTAGCTGTCGCTAACTGGTGTTAGCGACAGCTTGGTAATAGGGAGATAATTTTATCTCCGCTTTCTTGGCTTTTAAAGCCAAAAAAGCGGAGATAAAACCCCTTGATAATATACCCCTAAATGTTAAAATTTCATCAATATTGACCACTTTTTTGAACGTTCGACTGGTGGGTCATCGTTTTTCATCATAAAATTGATTTTTTGGACTCTACCAAAAATGATTCAACATGTCATTTGGATCGGGCCTCATGTTGAATAACTACTTTTTAAACCCTCACAGTGACCAAAATTGCCATTTTTACAGAGTTTTGCTTACACAGAAGCTTCAATTTTGACCAATTTCAGGCACAGAAATTACTTTAAACACACTTATTTTAGTTGAAAAAGTAATAATTCACATCCAACCGTCATTTAAAGTCAAAAGATTAAATGTTAAAATTTCATCAATATTGACCACTTTTTTGAACGTTCGACTGGTCCAGGGTCATCGTTTTTCATCATAAAACTGATTTTTTGGACCCTACCAAAAACGATTCAAAAAGTCATTTGGATCGGGCCTCATGTTGAATAACCACTTTTTAAACCCTCACAGTGACCAAAATTGCCATTTTTACAGAGTTTTCGCTGACTCAGAAGCTTCAATTTTGACCAATTTCAGGCACAGAAATGACTTTAAACACACTTATTTTAGTTGAAAAAGTAATAATTCACATCCAACAGTCATTTAAAGTCAAAAGATTAAATGTTAAAATTTCATCAATATTGACCACTTTTTTGAACGTTCGACTGGTCCGGGGTCATCGTTTTTCATCATAAAACTGATTTTTTGGACTCTAACAAAAATGATTCAAAATGTCATTTGGATCGGGCCTCATGTTGAATAACTACTTTTTAAACCCTCACAGTGACCAAAATTGCCATTTTTACTGAGTTTTCTCTTACTCAGAAGCTTCAATTTTGACCAATTTCAGGCACAGAAATGACTTTCAACACACTTATTTTAGTTGAAAAAGTAATAATTCACATCCAACAGTCATTTAAAGTCAAAAGATTAAATGTTAAAATTTCATCAATATTGACCACTTTTTTGAACGTTCGACTGGTTCCGGGGTCATCGTTTTTCATCATAAAATGGATTTTTTGGACTCTACCAAAAATGATTCAAAATGTCATTTGGATCGGGCCTCATGTTGAATAACCACTTTTTAAACCCTCACAGAGACCAAAATTGCCAATTTTACAGAGTTTTGCTTACTCAGAAGCTCCAATTTTGACCAATTTCAGGCACAGAAAGGACTTTAAACACACTTATTTTAGTTAAAAAAGTAATAATTCACATCCAACCGTCAAAAGATTAAATGTTAAAATTTCATCAATATTGACCACTTTTTTGAACGTTCGACTGGTCCGGGGTCATAGTTTTTCATCATAAAATTGATTTTTTTGGACTCTACCAAAAATGATTCAAAATGTCATTTGGATCGGGCCCCATGTTGAATAACCACTTTTTAAACCCTCACAGTGACCAAAATTGCCATTTTTACAGAGTTTTCGCTTACTCAGAAGCTTCAATTTTGACCAATTTCAGGCACAGAAATTATTTAAAACACACTTGTTTTAGTTGAAAAAGTAATAATTCACATCCAACAGTCATTTAAAGTCAAAAGTTTAAATGTTAAAATTTCATCAATATTGACCACTTTTTTGAACGTTCGACTGGTCCGGGGTCATCGTTTTTCATCATAAAATTGATTTTTTGGACTCTACCAAAAATGATTCAAAATGTCATTTGGATCGGGTCTCATGTTGAATAACTACTTTTTAAACCCTCACAGTGACCAAAATTGCCAATTTTACAGAGTTTTGCTTACTCAGAAGCTCCAATTTTTACCAATTTCAGGCACAGAAATGACTTTAAACACACTTATTTTAGTTGAAAAAGTAATAATTCACATCCAACAGTCATTTAAAGTCAAAAGATTAAATTTTAAAATTTCATCAATATTGACCACTTTTTTGAACGTTTGACTGGTCCGGGGTCATCGTTTTTCATCATAAAATTGATTTTTTGGACTCTACCAAAAATGATTCAAAATGTCATTTGGATCGGGTCTCATGTTGAATAACTACTTTTTAAACCCTCACAGTGACCAAAATTGCCATTTTTACAGAGTTTTGCTTACTCAGAAGCTTCAATTTTGACCAATTTCAGGCACAGAAATGACTTTAAACACACTTATTTTAGTTGAAAAAGTAATAATTCACATCCAACAGTCATTTAAAGTCAAAAGATTAAATGTTAAAATTTCATCAATATTGACCACTTTTTTGAACGTTCGACTGGTCCGGGGTCATCGTTTTTCATCATAAAATTGATTTTTTGGACTCTACTAAAAATGATTCAAAATGTCATTTGGATCGGGCCTCATGTTGAATAACCACTTTTTAAACCCTCACAGTGACCAAAATTGCCATTTTACAGAGTTTTGCTTACTCAGAAGCTCCAATTTTGACCAATTTCAGGCACAGAAATGACTTTAAACACACGTATTTTAGTTGAAAAAGTAATGATTCACATCCAACAGTCATTTAAAGTCAAAAGATTAAGGGGTATATTACCAACAACTAGCGATAGTTTTTGTCTCTAACTTGTTTAGAGACAAAAATTATCGCCGCAAACCGGCGATTTTTATCGCAGATAAACCTTGCTATTAGCAAGGTTTATCGCAAATGTGATAAAAAACGGCCGCAATGCATGAATATCGCTGAAAAGTCAGCGATATTCATGCATTATCGAGCAAATGCTCTTAGCCATGTTATCCACCTCCCATTGGATAACATGGCTAAGAACTGCTCAGGGCAGGTGTTAGCTTTTGGAGATATTCGCGCTTAGCGCGAATATCTCCAAAAGTTGGTAATAGGAGATAGCGATGTTAGCGACTGTTTCCAGTCGCTAACATCTTGGCACGCCCACTTTGCATGTCATTAGTGATAAATATCACTGACATGCAAAGTGGGGCCCATGATGGTCGCTATCTCCTATTAGCTGTCGCTAACTGGTGTTAGCGACAGCTTGGTAATAGGGAGATAATTTTATCTCCGCTTTCTTGGCTTTTAAAGCCAAAAAAGCGGAGATAAAACCCCTTGATAATATACCCCTAAATGTTAAAATTTCATCAATATTGACCACTTTTTTGAACGTTCGACTGGTGGGTCATCGTTTTTCATCATAAAATTGATTTTTTGGACTCTACCAAAAATGATTCAACATGTCATTTGGATCGGGCCTCATGTTGAATAACTACTTTTTAAACCCTCACAGTGACCAAAATTGCCATTTTTACAGAGTTTTGCTTACACAGAAGCTTCAATTTTGACCAATTTCAGGCACAGAAATTACTTTAAACACACTTATTTTAGTTGAAAAAGTAATAATTCACATCCAACCGTCATTTAAAGTCAAAAGATTAAATGTTAAAATTTCATCAATATTGACCACTTTTTTGAACGTTCGACTGGTCCAGGGTCATCGTTTTTCATCATAAAACTGATTTTTTGGACCCTACCAAAAACGATTCAAAAAGTCATTTGGATCGGGCCTCATGTTGAATAACCACTTTTTAAACCCTCACAGTGACCAAAATTGCCATTTTTACAGAGTTTTCGCTGACTCAGAAGCTTCAATTTTGACCAATTTCAGGCACAGAAATGACTTTAAACACACTTATTTTAGTTGAAAAAGTAATAATTCACATCCAACAGTCATTTACAGTCAAAAGATTAAATGTTAAAATTTCATCAATATTGACCACTTTTTTGAACGTTCGACTGGTCCAGGGTCATCGTTTTTCATCATAAAATTGATTTTTTGGACTCTAACAAAAATGATTCAAAATGTCATTTGGATCGGGCCTCATGTTGAATAACTACTTTTTAAACCCTCACAGTGACCAAAATTGCCATTTTTACAGAGTTTTGCTTACTCAGAAGCTTCAATTTTGACCAATTTCAGGCACAGAAATGACTTTCAACACACTTATTTTAGTTGAAAAAGTAATAATTCACATCCAACAGTCATTTAAAGTCAAAAGATTAAATGTTAAAATTTCATCAATATTGACCACTTTTTTGAACGTTCGACTGGTCCGGGGTCATCGTTTTTCATCATAAAATGGATTTTTTGGACTCTACCAAAAATGATTCAAAATGTCATTTGGATCGGGCCTCATGTTGAATAACCACTTTTTAAACCCTCACAGTGACCAAAATTGCCATTTTTACAGAGTTTTGCTTACTCAGAAGCTCCAATTTTGACCAATTTCAGGCACAGAAATGACTTTAAACACACTTATTTTAGTTGAAAAAGTAATAATTCACAACCAACAGTCATTTAAAGTCAAAAGATTAGATGTTAAAATTTCATCAATATTGACCACTTTTTTAAACGTTCGACTGGTCTGGGGTCATCGTTTTTCATCATAAAATTGATTTTTTGGACTCTACCAAAAATTATTCAAAATGTCATTTGGATCGGGTCTCATGTTGAATAACTACTTTTTAAACCCTCACAGTGACCAAAATTGCCATTTTTACAGAGTTTTGCTTACTCAGAAGCTTCAATTTTGACCAATTTCAGGCACAGAAATGACTTTAAACACACTTATTTTAGTTGAAAAAGTAATAATTCACATCCAACCGTCATTTAAAGTCAAAAGATTAAATGTTAAAATGTCATCAATATTGACCACTTTTTTGAACGTTCGACTGGTCCAGGGTCATCGTTTTTCATCATAAAACTGATTTTTTGGACCCTACCAAAAACGATTCAAAAAGTCATTTGGATCGGGCCTCATGTTGAATAACCACTTTTTAAACCCTCACAGTGACCAAAATTGCCATTTTTACAGAGTTTTTGCTTACTCAGAAGCTTCAATTTTGACCAATTTCAGGCACAGAAATGACTTTAAACACACTTATTTTAGTTGAAAAAGTAATAATTCACATCCAACAGTCATTTAAAGTCAAAAGATTAAGGGGTATATTACCAACAACTAGCGATAGTTTTTGTCTCTAACTTGTTTAGAGACAAAAATTATCGCCGCAAACCGGCGATTTTTATCGCAGATAAACCTTGCTATTAGCAAGGTTTATCGCAAATGTGATAAAAAACGGCCGCAATGCATGAATATCGCTGAAAAGTCAGCGATATTCATGCATTATCGAGCAAATGCTCTTAGCCATGTTATCCACCTCCCATTGGATAACATGGCTAAGAACTGCTCAGGGCAGGTGTTAGCTTTTGGAGATATTCGCGCTTAGCGCGAATATCTCCAAAAGTTGGTAATAGGAGATAGCGATGTTAGCGACTGTTTCCAGTCGCTAACATCTTGGCACGCCCACTTTGCATGTCATTAGTGATAAATATCACTGACATGCAAAGTGGGGCCCATGATGGTCGCTATCTCCTATTAGCTGTCGCTAACTGGTGTTAGCGACAGCTTGGTAATAGGGAGATAATTTTATCTCCGCTTTCTTGGCTTTTAAAGCCAAAAAAGCGGAGATAAAACCCCTTGATAATATACCCCTAAATGTTAAAATTTCATCAATATTGACCACTTTTTTGAACGTTCGACTGGTGGGTCATCGTTTTTCATCATAAAATTGATTTTTTGGACTCTACCAAAAATGATTCAACATGTCATTTGGATCGGGCCTCATGTTGAATAACTACTTTTTAAACCCTCACAGTGACCAAAATTGCCATTTTTACAGAGTTTTGCTTACACAGAAGCTTCAATTTTGACCAATTTCAGGCACAGAAATTACTTTAAACACACTTATTTTAGTTGAAAAAGTAATAATTCACATCCAACCGTCATTTAAAGTCAAAAGATTAAATGTTAAAATTTCATCAATATTGACCACTTTTTTGAACGTTCGACTGGTCCAGGGTCATCGTTTTTCATCATAAAACTGATTTTTTGGACCCTACCAAAAACGATTCAAAAAGTCATTTGGATCGGGCCTCATGTTGAATAACCACTTTTTAAACCCTCACAGTGACCAAAATTGCCATTTTTACAGAGTTTTCGCTTACTCAGAAGCTTCAATTTTGACCAATTTCAGGCACAGAAATGACTTTAAACACACTTATTTTAGTTGAAAAAGTAATAATTCACATCCAACAGTCATTTAAAGTCAAAAGATTAAATGTTAAAATTTCATCAATATTGACCACTTTTTTGAACGTTCGACTGGTCCAGGGTCATCGTTTTTCATCATAAAATTGATTTTTTGGACTCTAACAAAAATGATTCAAAATGTCATTTGGATCGGGCCTCATGTTGAATAACTACTTTTTAAACCCTCACAGTGACCAAAATTGCCATTTTTACAGAGTTTTGCTTACTCAGAAGCTTCAATTTTGACCAATTTCAGGCACAGAAATGACTTTCAACACACTTATTTTAGTTGAAAAAGTAATAATTCACATCCAACAGTCATTTAAAGTCAAAAGATTAAATGTTAAAATTTCATCAATATTGACCACTTTTTTGAACGTTCGACTGGTCCGGGGTCATCGTTTTTCATCATAAAATGGATTTTTTGGACTCTACCAAAAATGATTCAAAATGTCATTTGGATCGGGCCTCATGTTGAATAACCACTTTTTAAACCCTCACAGTGACCAAAATTGCCATTTTTACAGAGTTTTGCTTACTCAGAAGCTCCAATTTTGACCAATTTCAGGCACAGAAATGACTTTAAACACACTTATTTTAGTTGAAAAAGTAATAATTCACATCCAACAGTCATTTAAAGTCAAAAGATTAGATGTTAAAATTTCATCAATATTGACCACTTTTTTGAACGTTCGACTGGTCTGGGGTCATCGTTTTTCATCATAAAATTGATTTTTTGGACTCTACCAAAAATTATTCAAAATGTCATTTGGATCGGGTCTCATGTTGAATAACTACTTTTTAAACCCTCACAGTGACCAAAATTGCCATTTTTACAGAGTTTTGCTTACTCAGAAGCTTCAATTTTGACCAATTTCAGGCACAGAAATGACTTTAAACACACTTATTTTAGTTGAAAAAGTAATAATTCACATCCAACCGTCATTTAAAGTCAAAAGATTAAATGTTAAAATGTCATCAATATTGACCACTTTTTTGAACGTTCGACTGGTCCAGGGTCATCGTTTTTCATCATAAAACTGATTTTTTGGACCCTACCAAAAACGATTCAAAAAGTCATTTGGATCGGGCCTCATGTTGAATAACCACTTTTTAAACCCTCACAGTGACCAAAATTGCCATTTTTACAGAGTTTTTGCTTACTCAGAAGCTTCAATTTTGACCAATTTCAGGCACAGAAATGACTTTAAACACACTTATTTTAGTTGAAAAAGTAATAATTCACATCCAACAGTCATTTAAAGTCAAAAGATTAAATGTTAAAATTTCATCAATATTGACCACTTTTTTGAACGTTCGACTGGTCCGGGGTCATCGTTTTTCATCATAAAATTGATTTTTTTGGACTCTACCAAAAATGATTCAAAATGTCATTTGGATCGGGCCTCATGTTGAATAACCACTTTTTAAACCCTCACAGTGACCAAAATTGCCAATTTTACAGAGTTTTGCTTACTCAGAAGCTCCAATTTTGACCAATTTCAGGCACAGAAATGACTTTAAACACACTTATTTTAGTTGAAAAAGTAATAATTCACATCCAACAGTCATTTAAAGTCAAAAGATTAAATTTTAAAATTTCATCAATATTGACCACTTTTTTGAACGTTTGACTGGTCCGGGGTCATCGTTTTTCATCATAAAATTGATTTTTTGGACTCTACCAAAAATGATTCAAAATGTCATTTGGATCGGGTCTCATGTTGAATAACTACTTTTTAAACCCTCACAGTGACTAAAATTGCCATTTTTACAGAGTTTTGCTTACTCAGAAGCTTCAATTTTGACCAATTTCAGGCACAGAAATGACTTTAAACACACTTATTTTAGTTGAAAAAGTAATAATTCACATCCAACAGTCATTTAAAGTCAAAAGATTAAATGTTAAAATTTCATCAATATTGACCACTTTTTTGAACGTTCGACTGGTCCGGGGTCATCGTTTTTCATCATAAAATTGATTTTTTGGACTCTACTAAAAATGATTCAAAATGTCATTTGGATCGGGCCTCATGTTGAATAACCACTTTTTAAACCCTCACAGTGACCAAAATTGCCATTTTACAGAGTTTTGCTTACTCAGAAGCTCCAATTTTGACCAATTTCAGGCACAGAAATGACTTTAAACACACGTATTTTAGTTGAAAAAGTAATGATTCACATCCAACAGTCATTTAAAGTCAAAAGATTAAGGGGTATATTACCAACAACTAGCGATAGTTTTTGTCTCTAACTTGTTTAGAGACAAAAATTATCGCCGCAAACCGGCGATTTTTATCGCAGATAAACCTTGCTATTAGCAAGGTTTATCGCAAATGTGATAAAAAACGGCCGCAATGCATGAATATCGCTGAAAAGTCAGCGATATTCATGCATTATCGAGCAAATGCTCTTAGCCATGTTATCCACCTCCCATTGGATAACATGGCTAAGAACTGCTCAGGGCAGGTGTTAGCTTTTGGAGATATTCGCGCTTAGCGCGAATATCTCCAAAAGTTGGTAATAGGAGATAGCGATGTTAGCGACTGTTTCCAGTCGCTAACATCTTGGCACGCCCACTTTGCATGTCATTAGTGATAAATATCACTGACATGCAAAGTGGGGCCCATGATGGTCGCTATCTCCTATTAGCTGTCGCTAACTGGTGTTAGCGACAGCTTGGTAATAGGGAGATAATTTTATCTCCGCTTTCTTGGCTTTTAAAGCCAAAAAAGCGGAGATAAAACCCCTTGATAATATACCCCTAAATGTTAAAATGTCATCAATATTGACCACTTTTTTGAACGTTCAACTGGTGGGTCATCGTTTTTCATCATAAAATTGATTTTTTGGACTCTACCAAAAATGATTCAACATGTCATTTGGATCGGGCCTCATGTTGAATAACTACTTTTTAAACCCTCACAGTGACCAAAATTGCCATTTTTACAGAGTTTTGCTTACACAGAAGCTTCAATTTTGACCAATTTCAGGCACAGAAATTACTTTAAACACACTTATTTTAGTTGAAAAAGTAATAATTCACCTCCAACAGTCATTTAAAGTCAAAAGATTAAATGTTAAAATTTCATCAATATTGACCACTTTTTTGAACGTTCGACTGGTCCGGGGTCATCGTTTTTCATCATAAAACTGATTTTTTGGACCCTACCAAAAACGATTCAAAATGTCATTTGGATCGGGCCTCATGTTGAATAACCACTTTTTAAACCCTCACAGTGACCAAAATTGCCATTTTTACTGAGTTTTCTCTTACTCAGAAGCTTCAATTTTGACCAATTTCAGGCACAGAAATGACTTTAAACACACGTATTTTAGTTGAAAAAGTAATAATTCACATCCAACAGTCATTTAAAGTCAAAAGATTAAATGTTAAAATTTCATCAATATTGACCACTTTTTTGAACGTTCGACTGGTTCCGGGGTCATCGTTTTTCATCACAAAATTGATTTTTTGGACTCTACCAAACATGATTCAAAATGTCATTTGGATCGGACCTCATGTTGAATAACCACTTTTTAAACCCTCACAGAGACCAAAATTGCCAATTTTACAGAGTTTTGCTTACTCAGAAGCTCCAATTTTGACCAATTTCAGGCACAGAAAGGACTTTAAACACACTTATTTTAGTTAAAAAAGTAATAATTCACATCCAACCGTCAAAAGATTAAATGTTAAAATTTCATCAATATTGACCACTTTTTTGAACGTTCGACTGGTCCGGGGTCATAGTTTTTCATCATAAAATTGATTTTTTTGGACTCTACCAAAAATGATTCAAAATGTCATTTGGATCGGGCCCCATGTTGAATAACCACTTTTTAAACCCTCACAGTGACCAAAATTGCCATTTTTACAGAGTTTTCGCTTACTCAGAAGCTTCAATTTTGACCAATTTCAGGCACAGAAATTATTTAAAACACACTTGTTTTAGTTGAAAAAGTAATAATTCACATCCAACAGTCATTTAAAGTCAAAAGTTTAAATGTTAAAATTTCATCAATATTGACCACTTTTTTTAGCGTTCGACTGGTCCGGGGTCATCGTTTTTCATCATAAAATTGATTTTTTTGGACTCTAACAAAAATGATTCAAAATGTCATTTGGATCGGGCCTCATGTTGAATAACCACTTTTTAAACCCTCACATGACAAAAATGGCCATTTTTACAGAGTTTTGCTTACTCAGAAGCTTCAATTTTGACCAATTTCAGGCACAGAAATGACTTTAAACACACTTATTTTAGTTGAAAAAGTAATAATTCACATCCAACAGTTATTTAAAGTCAAAAGATTAAATGTTAAAATTTCATCAATATTGACCACTTTTTTGACCGTTCGACTGGTCCGAGGTCATCGTTTTTCATCATAAAATTGAATTTTTGGACTCTACCAAATATGATTCAAAATGTCATTTGGATCGGGCCTCATGTTGAATAACCACTTTTTAAACCCTCACAGTGACCAAAATTGCCAATTTTACAGAGTTTTGCTTACTCAGAATCTCCAATTTTGACCAATTTCAGGCACAGAAATGACTTTAAACACACTTATTTTAGTTAAAAAAGTAATAATTCACATCCAACCATCAAAAGATTAAATGTTAAAATTTCATCAATATTTTCCACTTTTTTGAACGTTCGACTGGTCCGGGGTCATCGTTTTTCATCATAAAACTGATTTTTTGGACCCTACCAAAAACGATTCAAAATGTCATTTGGATCGGGCCTCATGTTGAATAACCACTTTTTAAACCCTCACAGTGACCAAAATTGCCATTTTTACATAGTTTTCACTTACTCAGAAGCTTCAATTTTGACCAATTTCAGGCACAGAAATGACTTTAAACACACTTATTTTAGTTGAAAAAGTAATAATTCACATCCAACAGTCATTTAAAGTCAAAAGATTAAATGTTAAAATGTCATCAATATTGACTACTTTTTTGAACGTTCGACTGGTCCAGGGTCATCGTTTTTCATCATAAAATTGATTTTTTGGACTCTAACAAAAATGATTCAAAATGTCATTTGGATCGGGCCTCATGTTGAATAACTACTTTTTAAACCCTCACAGTGACCAAAATTGCCATTTTTACAGAGTTTTGCTTACTCAGAAGCTTCAATTTTGACCAATTTCAGGCACAGAAATGACCTTCAACACACTTATTTTAGTTGAAAAAGTAATAATTCACATCCAACAGTCATTTAAAGTCAAAAGATTAAATGTTAAAATGTCATCAATATTGACCACTTTTTTGAACGTTCGACTGGTCCAGGGTCATCGTTTTTCATCATAAAATTGAATTTTTTGGACTCTACCAAAAATGATTCAAAATGTCATTTGGATCGGGCCTCATGTTGAATAACCACTTTTTAAACCCTCACAGTGACCAAAATTGCCATTTTTACAGAGTTTTGCTTACTCAGAAGCTCCAATTTTGACCAATTTCAGGCACAGAAATGACTTTAAACACACGTATTTTAGTTGAAAAAGTAATAATTCACATCCAACAGTCATTTAAAGTCAAAAGATGAGATGTTAAAATTTCATCAATATTGACCACTTTTTTGAACGTTCGACTGGTCCGGGGTCATCGTTTTTCATCATAAAATTGATTTTTTGGACTCTACCAAAAATGATTCAAAATGTCATTTGGATCGGGTCTCATGTTGAATAACTACTTTTTAAACCCTCACAGTGACCAAAATTGCCAATTTTACAGAGTTTTGCTTACTCAGAAGCTCCAATTTTTACCAATTTCAGGCACAGAAATGACTTTAAACACACTTATTTTAGTTGAAAAAGTAATAATTCACATCCAACAGTCATTTAAAGTCAAAAGATTAAATTTTAAAATTTCATCAATATTGACCACTTTTTTGAACGTTTGACTGGTCCGGGGTCATCGTTTTTCATCATAAAATTGATTTTTTGGACTCTACCAAAAATGATTCAAAATGTCATTTGGATCGGGTCTCATGTTGAATAACTACTTTTTAAACCCTCACAGTGACCAAAATTGCCATTTTTACAGAGTTTTGCTTACTCAGAAGCTTCAATTTTGACCAATTTCAGGCACAGAAATGACTTTAAACACACTTATTTTAGTTGAAAAAGTAATAATTCACATCCAACAGTCATTTAAAGTCAAAAGATTAAATGTTAAAATTTCATCAATATTGACCACTTTTTTGAACGTTCGACTGGTCCGGGGTCATCGTTTTTCATCATAAAATTGATTTTTTGGACTCTACTAAAAATGATTCAAAATGTCATTTGGATCGGGCCTCATGTTGAATAACCACTTTTTAAACCCTCACAGTGACCAAAATTGCCATTTTACAGAGTTTTGCTTACTCAGAAGCTCCAATTTTGACCAATTTCAGGCACAGAAATGACTTTAAACACACGTATTTTAGTTGAAAAAGTAATGATTCACATCCAACAGTCATTTAAAGTCAAAAGATTAAGGGGTATATTACCAACAACTAGCGATAGTTTTTGTCTCTAACTTGTTTAGAGACAAAAATTATCGCCGCAAACCGGCGATTTTTATCGCAGATAAACCTTGCTATTAGCAAGGTTTATCGCAAATGTGATAAAAAACGGCCGCAATGCATGAATATCGCTGAAAAGTCAGCGATATTCATGCATTATCGAGCAAATGCTCTTAGCCATGTTATCCACCTCCCATTGGATAACATGGCTAAGAACTGCTCAGGGCAGGTGTTAGCTTTTGGAGATATTCGCGCTTAGCGCGAATATCTCCAAAAGTTGGTAATAGGAGATAGCGATGTTAGCGACTGTTTCCAGTCGCTAACATCTTGGCACGCCCACTTTGCATGTCATTAGTGATAAATATCACTGACATGCAAAGTGGGGCCCATGATGGTCGCTATCTCCTATTAGCTGTCGCTAACTGGTGTTAGCGACAGCTTGGTAATAGGGAGATAATTTTATCTCCGCTTTCTTGGCTTTTAAAGCCAAAAAAGCGGAGATAAAACCCCTTGATAATATACCCCTAAATGTTAAAATTTCATCAATATTGACCACTTTTTTGAACGTTCGACTGGTGGGTCATCGTTTTTCATCATAAAATTGATTTTTTGGACTCTACCAAAAATGATTCAACATGTCATTTGGATCGGGCCTCATGTTGAATAACTACTTTTTAAACCCTCACAGTGACCAAAATTGCCAATTTTACAGAGTTTTGCTTACTCAGAAGCTCCAATTTTTACCAATTTCAGGCACAGAAATGACTTTAAACACACTTATTTTAGTTGAAAAAGTAATAATTCACATCCAACAGTCATTTAAAGTCAAAAGATTAAATTTTAAAATTTCATCAATATTGACCACTTTTTTGAACGTTTGACTGGTCCGGGGTCATCGTTTTTCATCATAAAATTGATTTTTTGGACTCTACCAAAAATGATTCAAAATGTCATTTGGATCGGGTCTCATGTTGAATAACTACTTTTTAAACCCTCACAGTGACCAAAATTGCCATTTTTACAGAGTTTTGCTTACTCAGAAGCTTCAATTTTGACCAATTTCAGGCACAGAAATGACTTTAAACACACTTATTTTAGTTGAAAAAGTAATAATTCACATCCAACAGTCATTTAAAGTCAAAAGATTAAATGTTAAAATTTCATCAATATTGACCACTTTTTTGAACGTTCGACTGGTCCGGGGTCATCGTTTTTCATCATAAAATTGATTTTTTGGACTCTACTAAAAATGATTCAAAATGTCATTTGGATCGGGCCTCATGTTGAATAACCACTTTTTAAACCCTCACAGTGACCAAAATTGCCATTTTACAGAGTTTTGCTTACTCAGAAGCTCCAATTTTGACCAATTTCAGGCACAGAAATGACTTTAAACACACGTATTTTAGTTGAAAAAGTAATGATTCACATCCAACAGTCATTTAAAGTCAAAAGATTAAGGGGTATATTACCAACAACTAGCGATAGTTTTTGTCTCTAACTTGTTTAGAGACAAAAATTATCGCCGCAAACCGGCGATTTTTATCGCAGATAAACCTTGCTATTAGCAAGGTTTATCGCAAATGTGATAAAAAACGGCCGCAATGCATGAATATCGCTGAAAAGTCAGCGATATTCATGCATTATCGAGCAAATGCTCTTAGCCATGTTATCCACCTCCCATTGGATAACATGGCTAAGAACTGCTCAGGGCAGGTGTTAGCTTTTGGAGATATTCGCGCTTAGCGCGAATATCTCCAAAAGTTGGTAATAGGAGATAGCGATGTTAGCGACTGTTTCCAGTCGCTAACATCTTGGCACGCCCACTTTGCATGTCATTAGTGATAAATATCACTGACATGCAAAGTGGGGCCCATGATGGTCGCTATCTCCTATTAGCTGTCGCTAACTGGTGTTAGCGACAGCTTGGTAATAGGGAGATAATTTTATCTCCGCTTTCTTGGCTTTTAAAGCCAAAAAAGCGGAGATAAAACCCCTTGATAATATACCCCTAAATGTTAAAATTTCATCAATATTGACCACTTTTTTGAACGTTCGACTGGTGGGTCATCGTTTTTCATCATAAAATTGATTTTTTGGACTCTACCAAAAATGATTCAACATGTCATTTGGATCGGGCCTCATGTTGAATAACTACTTTTTAAACCCTCACAGTGACCAAAATTGCCATTTTTACAGAGTTTTGCTTACACAGAAGCTTCAATTTTGACCAATTTCAGGCACAGAAATTACTTTAAACACACTTATTTTAGTTGAAAAAGTAATAATTCACATCCAACCGTCATTTAAAGTCAAAAGATTAAATGTTAAAATTTCATCAATATTGACCACTTTTTGAACGTTCGACTGGTCCAGGGTCATCGTTTTTCATCATAAAACTGATTTTTTGGACCCTACCAAAAACGATTCAAAAAGTCATTTGGATCGGGCCTCATGTTGAATAACCACTTTTTAAACCCTCACAGTGACCAAAATTGCCATTTTTACAGAGTTTTCGCTTACTCAGAAGCTTCAATTTTGACCAATTTCAGGCACAGAAATGACTTTAAACACACTTATTTTAGTTGAAAAAGTAATAATTCACACCCAACAGTCATTTAAAGTCAAAAGATTAAATGTTAAAATTTCATCAATATTGACCACTTTTTTGAACGTTCGACTGGTCCAGGGTCATCGTTTTTCATCATAAAATTGATTTTTTGGACTCTAACAAAAATGATTCAAAATGTCATTTGGATCGGGCCTCATGTTGAATAACTACTTTTTAAACCCTCACAGTGACCAAAATTGCCATTTTTACAGAGTTTTGCTTACTCAGAAGCTTCAATTTTGACCAATTTCAGGCACAGAAATGACTTTAAACACACTTATTTTAGTTGAAAAAGTAATAATTCACATCCAACAGTCATTTAAAGTCAAAAGATTAAATGTTAAAATTTCATCAATATTGACCACTTTTTTGAACGTTCGACTGGTCCGGGGTCATCGTTTTTCATCATAAAATTGATTTTTTGGACTCTACTAAAAATGATTCAAAATGTCATTTGGATCGGGCCTCATGTTGAATAACCACTTTTTAAACCCTCACAGTGACCAAAATTGCCATTTTACAGAGTTTTGCTTACTCAGAAGCTCCAATTTTGACCAATTTCAGGCACAGAAATGACTTTAAACACACGTATTTTAGTTGAAAAAGTAATGATTCACATCCAACAGTCATTTAAAGTCAAAAGATTAAGGGGTATATTACCAACAACTAGCGATAGTTTTTGTCTCTAACTTGTTTAGAGACAAAAATTATCGCCGCAAACCGGCGATTTTTATCGCAGATAAACCTTGCTATTAGCAAGGTTTATCGGAAATGTGATAAAAAACGGCCGCAATGCATGAATATCGCTGAAAAGTCAGCGATATTCATGCATTATCGAGCAAATGCTCTTAGCCATGTTATCCACCTCCCATTGGATAACATGGCTAAGAACTGCTCAGGGCAGGTGTTAGCTTTTGGAGATATTCGCGCTTAGCGCGAATATCTCCAAAAGTTGGTAATAGGAGATAGCGATGTTAGCGACTGTTTCCAGTCGCTAACATCTTGGCACGCCCACTTTGCATGTCATTAGTGATAAATATCACTGACATGCAAAGTGGGGCCCATGATGGTCGCTATCTCCTATTAGCTGTCGCTAACTGGTGTTAGCGACAGCTTGGTAATAGGGAGATAATTTTATCTCCGCTTTCTTGGCTTTTAAAGCCAAAAAAGCGGAGATAAAACCCCTTGATAATATACCCCTAAATGTTAAAATGTCATCAATATTGACCACTTTTTTGAACGTTCGACTGGTGGGTCATCGTTTTTCATCATAAAATTGATTTTTTGGACTCTACCAAAAATGATTCAACATGTCATTTGGATCGGGCCTCATGTTGAATAACTACTTTTTAAACCCTCACAGTGACCAAAATTGCCATTTTTACAGAGTTTTGCTTACACAGAAGCTTCAATTTTGACCAATTTCAGGCACAGAAATTACTTTAAACACACTTATTTTAGTTGAAAAAGTAATAATTCACATCCAACCGTCATTTAAAGTCAAAAGATTAAATGTTAAAATTTCATCAATATTGACCACTTTTTGAACGTTCGACTGGTCCAGGGTCATCGTTTTTCATCATAAAACTGATTTTTTGGACCCTACCAAAAACGATTCAAAAAGTCATTTGGATCGGGCCTCATGTTGAATAACCACTTTTTAAACCCTCACAGTGACCAAAATTGCCATTTTTACAGAGTTTTCGCTTACTCAGAAGCTTCAATTTTGACCAATTTCAGGCACAGAAATGACTTTAAACACACTTATTTTAGTTGAAAAAGTAATAATTCACACCCAACAGTCATTTAAAGTCAAAAGATTAAATGTTAAAATTTCATCAATATTGACCACTTTTTTGAACGTTCGACTGGTCCAGGGTCATCGTTTTTCATCATAAAATTGATTTTTTGGACTCTAACAAAAATGATTCAAAATGTCATTTGGATCGGGCCTCATGTTGAATAACTACTTTTTAAACCCTCACAGTGACCAAAATTGCCATTTTTACAGAGTTTTGCTTACTCAGAAGCTTCAATTTTGACCAATTTCAGGCACAGAAATGACTTTCAACACACTTATTTTAGTTGAAAAAGTAATAATTCACATCCAACAGTCATTTAAAGTCAAAAGATTAAATGTTAAAATTTCATCAATATTGACCACTTTTTTGAACGTTCGACTGGTCCGGGGTCATCGTTTTTCATCATAAAATGGATTTTTTGGACTCTACCAAAAATGATTCAAAATGTCATTTGGATCGGGCCTCATGTTGAATAACCACTTTTTAAACCCTCACAGTGACCAAAATTGCCATTTTTACAGAGTTTTGCTTACTCAGAAGCTTCAATTTTGACCAATTTCAGGCACAGAAATGACTTTAAACACACTTATTTTAGTTGAAAAAGTAATAATTCACATCCAACCGTCATTTAAAGTCAAAAGATTAAATGTTAAAATGTCATCAATATTGACCACTTTTTTGAACGTTCGACTGGTCCAGGGTCATCGTTTTTCATCATAAAATTGATTTTTTGGACTCTACCAAAAATTATTCAAAATGTCATTTGGATCGGGTCTCATGTTGAATAACTACTTTTTAAACCCTCACAGTGACCAAAATTGCCATTTTTACAGAGTTTTGCTTACTCAGAAGCTTCAATTTTGACCAATTTCAGGCACAGAAATGACTTTAAACACACTTATTTTAGTTGAAAAAGTAATAATTCACATCCAACCGTCATTTAAAGTCAAAAGATTAAATGTTAAAATGTCATCAATATTGACCACTTTTTTGAACGTTCGACTGGTCCAGGGTCATCGTTTTTCATCATAAAACTGATTTTTTGGACCCTACCAAAAACGATTCAAAAAGTCATTTGGATCGGGCCTCATGTTGAATAACCACTTTTTAAACCCTCACAGTGACCAAAATTGCCATTTTTACAGAGTTTTTGCTTACTCAGAAGCTTCAATTTTGACCAATTTCAGGCACAGAAATGACTTTAAACACACTTATTTTAGTTGAAAAAGTAATAATTCACATCCAACAGTCATTTAAAGTCAAAAGATTAAATGTTAAAATTTCATCAATATTGACCACTTTTTTGAACGTTCGACTGGTCCGGGGTCATCGTTTTTCATCATAAAATTGATTTTTTTGGACTCTACCAAAAATGATTCAAAATGTCATTTGGATCGGGCCTCATGTTGAATAACCACTTTTTAAACCCTCACAGTGACCAAAATTGCCAATTTTACAGAGTTTTGCTTACTCAGAAGCTCCAATTTTGACCAATTTCAGGCACAGAAATGACTTTAAACACACTTATTTTAGTTGAAAAAGTAATAATTCACATCCAACAGTCATTTAAAGTCAAAAGATTAAATTTTAAAATTTCATCAATATTGACCACTTTTTTGAACGTTTGACTGGTCCGGGGTCATCGTTTTTCATCATAAAATTGATTTTTTGGACTCTACCAAAAATGATTCAAAATGTCATTTGGATCGGGTCTCATGTTGAATAACTACTTTTTAAACCCTCACAGTGACCAAAATTGCCATTTTTACAGAGTTTTGCTTACTCAGAAGCTTCAATTTTGACCAATTTCAGGCACAGAAATGACTTTAAACACACTTATTTTAGTTGAAAAAGTAATAATTCACATCCAACAGTCATTTAAAGTCAAAAGATTAAATGTTAAAATTTCATCAATATTGACCACTTTTTTGAACGTTCGACTGGTCCGGGGTCATCGTTTTTCATCATAAAATTGATTTTTTGGACTCTACTAAAAATGATTCAAAATGTCATTTGGATCGGGCCTCATGTTGAATAACCACTTTTTAAACCCTCACAGTGACCAAAATTGCCATTTTACAGAGTTTTGCTTACTCAGAAGCTCCAATTTTGACCAATTTCAGGCACAGAAATGACTTTAAACACACGTATTTTAGTTGAAAAAGTAATGATTCACATCCAACAGTCATTTAAAGTCAAAAGATTAAGGGGTATATTACCAACAACTAGCGATAGTTTTTGTCTCTAACTTGTTTAGAGACAAAAATTATCGCCGCAAACCGGCGATTTTTATCGCAGATAAACCTTGCTATTAGCAAGGTTTATCGCAAATGTGATAAAAAACGGCCGCAATGCATGAATATCGCTGAAAAGTCAGCGATATTCATGCATTATCGAGCAAATGCTCTTAGCCATGTTATCCACCTCCCATTGGATAACATGGCTAAGAACTGCTCAGGGCAGGTGTTAGCTTTTGGAGATATTCGCGCTTAGCGCGAATATCTCCAAAAGTTGGTAATAGGAGATAGCGATGTTAGCGACTGTTTCCAGTCGCTAACATCTTGGCACGCCCACTTTGCATGTCATTAGTGATAAATATCACTGACATGCAAAGTGGGGCCCATGATGGTCGCTATCTCCTATTAGCTGTCGCTAACTGGTGTTAGCGACAGCTTGGTAATAGGGAGATAATTTTATCTCCGCTTTCTTGGCTTTTAAAGCCAAAAAAGCGGAGATAAAACCCCTTGATAATATACCCCTAAATGTTAAAATTTCATCAATATTGACCACTTTTTTGAACGTTCGACTGGTGGGTCATCGTTTTTCATCATAAAATTGATTTTTTGGACTCTACCAAAAATGATTCAACATGTCATTTGGATCGGGCCTCATGTTGAATAACTACTTTTTAAACCCTCACAGTGACCAAAATTGCCATTTTTACAGAGTTTTGCTTACACAGAAGCTTCAATTTTGACCAATTTCAGGCACAGAAATTACTTTAAACACACTTATTTTAGTTGAAAAAGTAATAATTCACCTCCAACAGTCATTTAAAGTCAAAAGATTAAATGTTAAAATTTCATCAATATTGACCACTTTTTTGAACGTTCGACTGGTCCGGGGTCATCGTTTTTCATCATAAAACTGATTTTTTGGACCCTACCAAAAACGATTCAAAATGTCATTTGGATCGGGCCTCATGTTGAATAACCACTTTTTAAACCCTCACAGTGACCAAAATTGCCATTTTTACTGAGTTTTCTCTTACTCAGAAGCTTCAATTTTGACCAATTTCAGGCACAGAAATGACTTTAAACACACGTATTTTAGTTGAAAAAGTAATAATTCACATCCAACAGTCATTTAAAGTAAAAAGATTAAATGTTAAAATTTCATCAATATTGACCACTTTTTTGAACGTTCGACTGGTTCCGGGGTCATCGTTTTTCATCACAAAATTGATTTTTTGGACTCTACCAAACATGATTCAAAATGTCATTTGGATCGGACCTCATGTTGAATAACCACTTTTTAAACCCTCACAGAGACCAAAATTGCCAATTTTACAGAGTTTTGCTTACTCAGAAGCTCCAATTTTGACCAATTTCAGGCACAGAAAGGACTTTAAACACACTTATTTTAGTTAAAAAAGTAATAATTCACATCCAACCGTCAAAAGATTCAATGTTAAAATTTCATCAATATTGACCACTTTTTTGAACGTTCGACTGGTCCGGGGTCATAGTTTTTCATCATAAAATTGATTTTTTTGGACTCTACCAAAAATGATTCAAAATGTCATTTGGATCGGGCCCCATGTTGAATAACCACTTTTTAAACCCTCACAGTGACCAAAATTGCCATTTTTACAGAGTTTTCGCTTACTCAGAAGCTTCAATTTTGACCAATTTCAGGCACAGAAATTATTTAAAACACACTTGTTTTAGTTGAAAAAGTAATAATTCACATCCAACAGTCATTTAAAGTCAAAAGTTTAAATGTTAAAATTTCATCAATATTGACCACTTTTTTTAGCGTTCGACTGGTCCGGGGTCATCGTTTTTCATCATAAAATTGATTTTTTTGGACTCTAACAAAAATGATTCAACATGTCATTTGGATCGGGCCTCATGTTGAATAACCACTTTTTAAACCCTCACATGACAAAAATGGCCATTTTTACAGAGTTTTGCTTACTCAGAAGCTTCAATTTTGACCAATTTCAGGCACAGAAATGACTTTAAACACACTTATTTTAGTTGAAAAAGTAATAATTCACATCCAACAGTTATTTAAAGTCAAAAGATTAAATGTTAAAATTTCATCAATATTGACCACTTTTTTGACCGTTCGACTGGTCCGAGGTCATCGTTTTTCCTCATAAAATTGATTTTTTGGACTCTACCAAAAATGATTCAAAATGTCATTTGGATCGGGCCTCATGTTGAATAACCACTTTTTAAAACCTCACAGTGACCAAAATTGCCATTTTTACAGAGTTTTGCTTACTCAGAAGCTTCAATTTTGACCAATTTCAGGCACAGAAATGACTTTAAACACACTTATTTTAGTTGAAAAAGTAATTATTCACATCCAACAGTCATTTAAAGTCAAAAGATTAAATGTTAAAATTTCATCAATATTGACCACTTTTTTGAACGTTCGACTGGTCCGGGGTCATCGTTTTTCATCATAAAATTGAATTTTTTTGGACTCTACCAAAAATGATTCAAAATGTCATTTGGATCGGGCCTCATGTTGAATAACCACTTTTTAAAACCTCACAGTGACCAAAATTGCCATTTTTACAGAGTTTTGCTTA
Source organism: Lissotriton helveticus (assembly GCF_964261635.1). Taxonomy (NCBI): domain Eukaryota; kingdom Metazoa; phylum Chordata; class Amphibia; order Caudata; family Salamandridae; genus Lissotriton; species Lissotriton helveticus. Next base: position 64,201 of record NW_027611884.1, on the reverse strand, counting down.
CTCAGAAGCTTCAATTTTGACCAAGTTCAGGCACAGAAATGACTTTAAACACACTTATTTTAGTTGAAAAAGTAATTATTCACATCCAACAGTCATTTAAAGTCAAAAGATTAAATGTTAAAATTTCATCAATATTGACCACTTTTTTGAACGTTTGACTGGTCCGGGGTCATCGTTTTTCATCATAAAATTGAATTTTTTTGGACTCTACCAAAAATGATTCAAAATGTCATTTGGATCGGGCCCCATGTTGAATAACCACTTTTTAAACCCTCACAGTGACCAAAATTGCCATTTTTACAGAGTTTTCGCATACTCAAAAGCTTCAATTTTGACCAATTTCAGGCACAGAAATGACTTTAAACACACTTATTTTAGTTGAAAAAGTAATAATTCACATCCAACAGTCATTTAAAGTCAAAAGATTAAATGTTAACATTTCATCAATATTGACCACTTTTTTGAACGTTCGACTGGTCCGGGGTCATCGTTTTTCATCATAAAATTGATTTTTTTGGACTCTACCAAAAATTATTCAAAATGTCATTTGGATCGGGCCCCATGTTGAATAACCACTTTTTAAACCCTCACAGTGACCAAAATTGCCATTTTTACAGAGTTTTCGCTTACTCAAAAGCTTCAATTTTGACCAATTTCAGGCACAGAAATGACTTTAAACACACTTATTTTAGTCGAAAAAGTAATAATTCACATCCAACAGATATTTAAAGTCAAAAGATTAAATGTTAAAATGTCATCAATATTGACCACTTTTTTGAACGTTCGACTGGTCCGGGGTCATCGTTTTTCCTCATAAAATTTATTTTTTGGACTTTACCAAAAATGATTCAAAATGTCATTTGGATCGGGCCTCATGTTGAAAAACCACTTTTTAAACCCTCACAGTGACCAAAATTGCCATTTTTACAGAGTTTTGCTTACTCAGAAGCTTCAATTTTGACCAAATTCAGGCACAGAAATGACTTTAAACAAACTTAATTTAGTTGAAAAAGTAATAATTCACATCCAAGTCATTTAAAGTCAAAAGATTAAATGTTAAAATTTCATCAATATTGACCACTTTTTTGAACGTTCGACTGGTCCGGGGTCATCGTTTTTCATCATAAAATTGAATTTTTTTGGACTCTACCAAAAATGATTCAAAATGTCATTTGGATCGGGCCCCATGTTGAATAACCACTTTTTAAACCCTCACAGTGACCAAAATTGCCATTTTTACAGAGTTTTCGCTTACTCAAAAGCTTCAATTTTGACCAATTTCAGGCACAGAAATGACTTTAAACACACTTATTTTAGTTGAAAAAGTAATAATTCACATCCAACAGTCATTTAAAGTCAAAAGATTAAATGTTAACATTTCATCAATATTGACCACTTTTTTGAACATTCGACTGGTCCGGGGTCATCGTTTTTCATCATAAAATTGATTTTTTGGACTCTACCAAAAATTATTCAAAATGTCATTTGGATCGGGCCTCATGTTGAATAACCACTTATTGAAACCTCACAGTGACCAAAATTGCCATTTTTACAGAGTTTTGCTTACTCAGAAGCTTCAATTTTGACCAATTTCAGGCACAGAAATGACTTTAAACACACTTATTTTAGTTGAAAAAGTAATTATTCACATCCAACAGATATTTAAAGTCAAAAGATTAAATGTTAAAATGTCATCAATATTGACCACTTTTTTGAACGTTCGACTGGTCATCGTTTTTCCTCATAAAATTGATTTTTTAGACTTTACCAAAAATTATTCAAAATGTCATTTGGATCGGGCCTCATGTTGAAAAACCACTTTTTAAACCCTCACAGTGACCAAAATTGCCATTTTTACAGAGTTCTGCTTACTCAGAAGCTTCAATTTTGACCAAATTCAGGCACAGAAATGACTTTAAACAAACTTAATTTAGTTGAAAAAGTAATAATTCACATCCAAGTCATTTAAAGTCAAAAGATTAAATGTTAAAATTTCATCAATATTGACCACTTTTTTGAACGTTCGACTGGTCCGGGGTCATCGTTTTTCATCATAAAATTGATTTTTTTGGACTCTACCAAAAATGATTCAAAATGTCATTTGGATCGGGCCTCATGTTGAATAACCACTTTTTAAACCCTCACATGACCAAAATTGCCATTTTTACAGAGTTTTGCTTACTCAGAAGCTTCAATTTTGACCAATTTCAGGCACAGAAATGACTTTAAACACACTTATTTTAGTTGAAAAAGTAATAATTCACATCCAACAGTTATTTAAAGTCAAAAGATTAAATGTTAAAATTTCATCAATATTGACCACTTTTTTGACCGTTCGACTGCTCCGGGGTCATCGTTTTTCCTCATAAAATTGATTTTTTTGGACTCTACCAAAAATGATTCAAAATGTCATTTGGATCGGGCCCCATGTTGAACAACCACTTTTTAAACCCTCACAGTGACCAAAATTGCCATTTTTACAGAGTTTTCGCTTACTCAAAAGCTTCAATTTTGACCAATTTCAGGCACAGAAATGACTTTAAACACACTTATTTTAGTTGAAAAAGTAATAATTCACAACAGTTATTTAAAGTCAAAAGATTAAATGTTAAAATTTCATCAATATTGACCACTTTTTTGAACGTTTGACTGGTCCGGGGTCATCGTTTTTCATCATAAAATTGATTTTTTTGGACTCTACCAAAAATGATTCAAAATGTCATTTGGATCGGGCCCCATGTTGAATAACTACTTTTTAAACCCTCACAGTGACCAAAATTGCCATTTTTACAGAGTTTTCGCTTACTCAAAAGCTTCAATTTTGACCAATTTCAGGCACAGAAATGACTTTAAACACACTTATTTTAGTTGAAAAAGTAATAATTCACATCCAACAGTCATTTAAAGTCAAAAGATTAAATGTTAAAATTTCATCAATATTGACCACTTTTTTGAATGTTCGACTGGTCCGGGGTCATCGTTTTTCATCATAAAATTGAATTTTTTGGACTCTACCAAAAATGATTCAAAATGTCATTTGGATCGGGCCTCATGTTGAATAACCACTTTTTAAACCCTCACAGTGACCAAAATTGCCATTTTTACAGAGTTTTGCTTACTCAGAAGGTCCAATTTTGACCAATTTCAGACACAAAAATGACTTTAAACACACTTATTTTAGTTGAAAAAGTAATAATTCACATCCAACCGTCATTTAAAGTCAAAAGATTAAATGTTAAAATGTCATCAATATTGACCACTTTTTTGAACGTTCGACTGGTCCGGGGTCATTGTTTTTCATCATCAAATTGATTTTTTGGACTCTACCAAAAATGATTCAAAATGTCATTTGGATCGGGCCTCATGTTGAATAACCACTTTTTAAAACCTCACAGTGACCAAAATTGCCATTTTTACAGAGTTTTGCTTACTCAGAAGCTTCAATTTTGACCAATTTCAGGCACAGAAATGACTTTAAACACACTTATTTTAGTTGAAAAAGTAATAATTCACATCCAACAGTCATTTAAAGTCAAAAGATTAAATGTTAAAATTTCATCAATATTGACCACTTTTTTGAATGTTCGACTGGTCCGGGGTCATCGTTTTTCATCATAAAATTGAATTTTTTGGACTCTACCAAAAATGATTCAAAATGTCATTTGGATCGGGCCTCATGTTGAATAACCACTCTTTAAACCCTCACAGTGACCAAAATTGCATTTTTACTGAGTTTTGCTTACTCAGAAGCTTCAATTTTGACCAATTTCAGGCACAGAAATGACTTTAAACTCAATTATTTTAGTTGAAAAAGTAATAATTCACATCCAACAGTTATTTAAAGTCAAAAGTTTAAATGTTAAAATTTCATCAATATTGACCACTTTTTTGAACGTTCGACTGGTCCGGGGTCATTGTTTTTCATCATAAAATTGATTTTTTTGGACTCTACCAAAAATGATTCAAAATGTCATTTGGATCGGGCCTCATGTTGAATAACCACTTTTTAAACCCTCACATGACCAAAATTGCCATTTTTACAGAGTTTTGCTTACTCAGAAGCTTCAATTTTGACCAATTTCAGGCACAGAAATGACTTTAAACACACTTATTTTAGTTGAAAAAGTAATAATTCACATCCAACAGTTATTTAAAGTCAAAAGATTAAATGTTAAAATTTCATCAATATTGACCACTTTTTTGACCGTTCGACTGGTCCGGGGTCATCGTTTTTCCTCATAAAATTGATTTTTTTGGACTCTACCAAAAATGATTCAAAATGTCATTTGGATCGGGCCTCATGTTGAAAAACCACTTTTTAAACCCTCGCAGTGACCAAAATTGCCATTTTTACAGAGTTTTGCTTACTCAGAAGCTTCAATTTTGACCAATTTCAGGCACAGAAATGACTTTAAACACACTTATTTTAGTTGAAAAGTAACAATTCACATCCAACAGTCATTTAAAGTCAAAAGATTAAATGTTAAAATTTCATCAATATTGACCACTTTTTTGAACGTTCGACTGGTCCGGAGTCATCGTTTTTCATCATAAAATTGATTTTTTGGACTCTACCAAAAATGATTCAAAATGTCATTTGGATCGGGCCTCATGTTGAATAACCACTTTTTAAACCCTCACCATGACCAAAATTGCCATTTTTACAGAGTTTTCGCTTATTCAAAGCTTCAATTTTGACCAAATTCAGGCACAGAAATGACTTTAAACACACTTATTTTAGTTGAAAAAGTAATAATTCACATCCAACAGTTATTTAAAGTCAAAAGATTAAATGTTAAAATTTCATCAATATTGACCACTTTTTTGAACGTTTGACTGGTCCGGGGTCATCGTTTTTCATCATAAAATTGATTTTTTTGGACTCTACCAAAAATGATTCAAAATGTCATTTGGATCGGGCCCCATGTTGAATAACTACTTTTTAAACCCTCACAGTGACCAAAATTGCCATTTTTACAGAGTTTTCGCTTACTCAAAAGCTTCAATTTTGACCAATTTCAGGCACAGAAATGACTTTAAACACACTTATTTTAGTTGAAAAAGTAATAATTCACATCCAACAGTCATTTAAAGTCAAAAGATTAAATGTTAAAATTTCATCAATATTGACCACTTTTTTGAATGTTCGACTGGTCCGGGGTCATCGTTTTTCATCATAAAATTGAATTTTTTGGACTCTACCAAAAATGATTCAAAATGTCATTTGGATCGGGCCTCATGTTGAATAACCACTTTTTAAACCCTCACAGTGACCAAAATTGCCATTTTTACAGAGTTTTGCTTACTCAGAAGGTCCAATTTTGACCAATTTCAGACACAAAAATGACTTTAAACACACTTATTTTAGTTGAAAAAGTAATAATTCACATCCAACCGTCATTTAAAGTCAAAAGATTAAATGTTAAAATGTCATCAATATTGACCACTTTTTTGAACGTTCGACTGGTCCGGGGTCATTGTTTTTCATCATCAAATTGATTTTTTGGACTCTACCAAAAATGATTCAAAATGTCATTTGGATCGGGCCTCATGTTGAATAACCACTTTTTAAAACCTCACAGTGACCAAAATTGCCATTTTTACCGAGTTTTGCTTACTCAGAAGCTTCAATTTTGACCAATTTCAGGCACAGAAATAACTTTAAACACACTTATTTTAGTTGAAAAAGTAATTATTCACATCCAACAGTCATTTAAAGTCAAAAGATTAAATGTTAAAATTTCATCAATATTGACCACTTTTTTGAACGTTCGACTGGTCTGGGGTCATCGTTTTTCATCATAAAATTGATTTTTTGGACTCTACCAAAAATTATTCAAAATGTCATTTGGATCGGGCCTCATGTTGAATAACCACTTTTTAAAACCTCACAGTGACCAAAATTGCCATTTTTACAGAGTTTTGCTTACTCAGAAGCTTCAATTTTGACCAATTTCAGGCACAGAAATGACTTTAAACACACTTATTTTAGTTGAAAAAGTAATTATTCACATCCAACAGTCATTTAAAGTCAAAAGATTAAATGTTAAAATTTCATCAATATTGACCACTTTTTTGAACGTTCGACTGGTCCGGGGTCATCGTTTTTCATCATAAAATTGAATTTTTTTGGACTCTACCAAAAATGATTCAAAATGTCATTTGGATCGGGCCCCATGTTGAATAACCACTTTTTAAACCCTCACAGTGACCAAAATTGCCATTTTTACAGAGTTTTCGCTTACTCAAAAGCTTCAATTTTGACCAATTTCAGGCACAGAAATGACTTTAAACACACTTATTTTAGTTGAAAAAGTAATAATTCACATCCAACAGTCATTTAAAGTCAAAAGATTAAATGTTAACATTTCATCAATATTGACCACTTTTTTGAACGTTCGACTGGTCCGGGGTCATCGTTTTTCATCATAAAATTGATTTTTTGGACTCTACCAAAAATTATTCAAAATGTCATTTGGATCGGGCCTCATGTTAAATAACCACTTTTTAAAACCTCACAGTGACCAAAATTGCCATTTTTACAGAGTTTTGCTTACTCAGAAGCTTCAATTTTGACCAATTTCAGGCACAGAAATGACTTTAAACACACTTATTTTAGTTGAAAAAGTAATTATTCACATCCAACAGTCATTTAAAGTCAAAAGATTAAATGTTAAAATTTCATCAATATTGACCACTTTTTTGAACGTTCGACTGGTCCGGGGTCATCGTTTTTCATCATAAAATTGAATTTTTTTGGACTCTACCAAAAATGATTCAAAATGTCATTTGGATCGGGCCCCATGTTGAATAATCACTTTTTAAACCCTCACAGTGACCAAAATTGCCATTTTTACAGAGTTTTGGCTTACTCAAAAGCTTCCATTTTGACCAATTTCAGGCACAGAAATGACTTTAAACACACTTATTTTAGTTGAAAAAGTAATTATTCACATCCAACAGTCATTTAAAGTCAAAAGATTAAATGTTAAAATTTCATCAATATTGACCACTTTTTTGAACGTTCGACTGGTCCGGGGTCATCGTTTTTCATCATAAAAATTGATTTTTTTGGACTCTATCAAAAATGATTCAAAATGTCATTTGGATCGGGCCTCATGTTGAATAACCACTTTTTAAACCCTCACATGACCAAAATTGCCATTTTTACAGAGTTTTGCTTACTCAGAAGCTTCAATTTTGACCAATTTCAGGCACAGAAATGACTTTAAACACACGTATTTTAGTTGAAAAAGTTATTATTCACATCTAACAGTTATTTAAAGTCAAAAGATTAAATGAAAATTTCATCAATATTGACCACTTTTTTGAACGTTCGACTGGTCCGGGGTCATCGTTTTTCATCATAAAATTGAATTTTTTGGACTCTACCAAAAATGATTCAAAATGTCATTTGGATCGGGCCTCATGTTGAATAACCACTTTTTAAACCCTCACAGTGACCAAAATTGCCATTTTTACAGAGTTTTGCTTACTCAGAAGGTCCAATTTTGACCAATTTCAGACACAAAAATGACTTTAAACACACTTATTTTAGTTGAAAAAGTAATAATTCACATCCAACCGTCATTTAAAGTCAAAAGATTAAATGTTAAAATGTCATCAATATTGACCACTTTTTTGAACGTTCGACTGGTCCGGGGTCATTGTTTTTCATCATAAAATTGATTTTTTGGACTCTACCAAAAATGATTCAAAATGTCATTTGGATCGGGCCTCATGTTGAATAACCACTTTTTAAAACCTCACAGTGACCAAAATTGCCATTTTTACCGAGTTTTGCTTACTCAGAAGCTTCAATTTTGACCAATTTCAGGCACAGAAATAACTTTAAACACACTTATTTTAGTTGAAAAAGTAATTATTCACATCCAACAGTCATTTAAAGTCAAAAGATTAAATGTTAAAATTTCATCAATATTGACCACTTTTTTGAACGTTCGACTGGTCTGGGGTCATCGTTTTTCATCATAAAATTGATTTTTTGGACTCTACCAAAAATTATTCAAAATGTCATTTGGATCGGGCCTCATGTTGAATAACCACTTTTTAAAACCTCACAATGACCAAAATTGCCATTTTTACAGAGTTTTGCTTACTCAGAAGCTTCAATTTTGACCAATTTCAGGCACAGAAATGACTTTAAACACACTTATTTTAGTTGAAAAAGTAATTATTCACATCCAACAGTCATTTAAAGTCAAAAGATTAAATGTTAAAATTTCATCAATATTGACCACTTTTTTGAACGTTCGACTGGTCCGGGGTCATCGTTTTTCATCATAAAATTGAATTTTTTTGGACTCTACCAAAAATGATTCAAAATGTCATTTGGATCGGGCCCCATGTTGAATAACCACTTTTTAAACCCTCACAGTGACCAAAATTGCCATTTTTACAGAGTTTTCGCTTACTCAAAAGCTTCAATTTTGACCAATTTCAGGCACAGAAATGACTTTAAACACACTTATTTTAGTTGAAAAAGTAATAATTCACATCCAACAGTCATTTAAAGTCAAAAGATTAAATGTTAACATTTCATCAATATTGACCACTTTTTTGAACGTTCGACTGGTCCGGGGTCATCGTTTTTCATCATAAAATTGATTTTTTGGACTCTACCAAAAATTATTCAAAATGTCATTTAGATCGGGCCTCATGTTGAATAACCACTTTTTAAAACCTCACAGTGACCAAAATTGCCATTTTTACAGAGTTTTGCTTACTCAGAAGCTTCAATTTTGACCAATTTCAGGCACAGAAATGACTTTAAACACACTTATTTTAGTTGAAAAAGTAATTATTCACATCCAACAGTCATTTAAAGTCAAAAGATTAAATGTTAAAATTTCATCAATATTGACCACTTTTTTGAACGTTCGACTGGTCCGGGGTCATCGTTTTTCATCATAAAATTGAATTTTTTTGGACTCTACTAAAAATGATTCAAAATGTCATTTGGATCGGGCCCCATGTTGAATAACCACTTTTTAAACCCTCACAGTGACCAAAATTGCCATTTTTACAGAGTTTTGGCTTACTCAAAAGCTTCCATTTTGACCAATTTCAGGCACAGCAATGACTTTAAACACTCTTATTTTAGTTGAAAAAGTAATTATTCACATCCAACAGTCATTTAAAGTCAAAAGATTAAATGTTAAAATTTCATCAATATTGACCACTTTTTTGAACGTTCGACTGGTCCGGGGTCATCGTTTTTCATCATAAAATTGATTTTTTGGACTCTACCAAAAATGATTCAAAATGTCATTTGGATCGGGCCCCATGTTGAATAACCACTTTTTAAACCCTCACAGTGACCAAAATTGCCATTTTTACAGAGTTTTGCTTACTCAGAAGCTTCAATTTTGACCAAATTCAGGCACAGAAATGACTTTAAACAAACTTAATTTAGTTGAAAAAGTAATAATTCACATCCAAGTCATTTAAAGTCATAAGATTAAATGTTAAAATTTCATCAATATTGACCACTTTTTTGAACGTTCGACTGGTCCGGGGTCATCGTTTTTCATCATAAAACTGATTTTTTGGACCCTACCAAAAACGATTCAAAATGTCATTTGGATCGGGCCTCATGTTGAATAACCACTTTTTAAACCCTCACAGTGACCAAAATTGCCATTTTTACAGAGTTTTCGCTGACTCAGAAGCTTCAATTTTGACCAATTTCAGGCACAGAAATGACTTTAAACACACTTATTTTAGTTGAAAAAGTAATAATTCACATCCAACAGTCATTTAAAGTCAAAAGATTAAATGTTAAAATTTCATCAATATTGACCACTTTTTTGAACGTTCGACTGGTCCGGGGTCATCGTTTTTCATCATAAAATTGATTTTTTTGGACTCTACCAAAAATGATTCAAAATGTCATTTGAATCGGGCCTCATGTTGACTAACCACTTTTTAAACCCTCACAGTGACCAAAATTGCCATTTTTACTGAGTTTTGCTTACTCAGAAGCTTCAATTTTGACCAATTTCAGGCACAGAAATGACTTTAAACTCAATTATCTTAGTTGAAAAAGTAATAATTCACATCCAACAGTTATTTAAAGTCAAAAGTTTAAATGTTAAAATTTCATCAATATTGACCACTTTTTTGAACGTTCGACTGGTCCGGGGTCATCGTTTTTCATCATAAAATTGATTTTTTTGGACTCTACCAAAAATGATTCAAAATGTCATTTGGATCGGGCCTCATGTTGAATAACCACTTTTTAAACCCTCACATGACCAAAATTGCCATTTTTACAGAGTTTTGCTTACTCAGAAGCTTCAATTTTGACCAATTTCAGGCACAGAAATGACTTTAAACACACTTATTTTAGTTGAAAAAGTAATAATTCACATCCAACAGTTATTTAAAGTCAAAAGATTAAATGTTAAAATGTCATCAATATTGACCACTTTTTGACAGTTCGACTGGTCCGGGGTCATCGTTTTTCCTCATAAAATTGATTTTTTTGGACTCTACCAAAAATGATTCAAAATGTCATTTGGATCGGGCCTCATGTTGAATAACCACTTTTTAAACCCTCACATGACCAAAATTGCCATTTTTACAGAGTTTTGCTTACTCAGAAGCTTCAATTTTGACCAATTTCAGGCACAGAAATGACTTTAAACACACTTATTTTAGTTGAAAAAGTAATAATTCACATCCAACAGTTATTTAAAGTCAAAAGATTAAATGTTAAAATTTCATCAATATTGACCACTTTTTTGACCGTTCGACTGGTCCGGGGTCATCGTTTTTCCTCATAAAATTGATTTTTTTGGACTCTACCAAAAATGATTCAAAATGTCATTTGGATCGGGCCTCATGTTGACTAACCACTTTTTAAACCCTCACAGTGACCAAAATTGCCATTTTTACTGAGTTTTGCTTACTCAGAAGCTTCAATTTTGACCAATTTCAGGCACAGAAATGACTTTAAACTCAATTATCTTAGTTGAAAAAGTAATAATTCACATTCAACAGTTATTTAAAGTCAAAAGTTTAAATGTTAAAATTTCATCAATATTGACCACTTTTTTGAACGTTCGACTGGTCCGGGGTCATCGTTTTTCATCATAAAATTGATTTTTTGGACTCTACCAAAAATGATTCAAAATGTCATTTGGATCGGGCCTCATGTTGAAAAACCAATTTTAAACCCTCACAGTGACAAAAATTGCCATTTTTACAGAGTTTTGCTTACTCAGAAGCTTCAATTTTGACCAATTTCAGGCACAGAAATGACTTTAAACACACATATTTTAGTTGAAAAAGTTATTATTCACATCTAACAGTTATTTAAAGTCAAAAGATTAAATTAAAATTTCATCAATATTGACCACTTTTTTGAACGTTCGAGTGGTCCGGGGTCATCGTTTTTCATCATAAAATTGATTTTTTTGGACTCTACCAAAAATGATTCAAAATGTCATTTGGATCGGGCCCCATGTTGAATAACCACTTTTTAAACCCTCACAGTCACCAAAATTGCCATTTTTACAGAGTTTTCGCTTACTCAAAAGCTTCAATTTGGACCAATTTCAGGCACAGAAATGACTTTAAACACACTTATTTTAGTTGAAAAAGTAATAATTCACATCCAACAGTCATTTAAAGTCAAAAGATTAAATGTTAAAATTTCATCAATATTGACCACTTTTTTGAATGTTCGACTGGTCCGGGGTCATCGTTTTTCATCATAAAATTGAATTTTTTGGACTCTACCAAAAATGATTCAAAATGTCATTTGGATCGGGCCTCATGTTGAATAACCACTTTTTAAACCCTCACATGACCAAAATTGCCATTTTTACAGAGTTTTGCTTACTCAGAAGCTTCAATTTTGACCAATTTCAGGCACAGAAATGACTTTAAACACACTTATTTTAGTTGAAAAGTAACAATTCACATCCAACAGTCATTTAAAGTCAAAAGATTAAATGTTAAAATTTCATCAATATTGACCACTTTTTTGAACGTTCGACTGGTCCGGAGTCATCGTTTTTCATCATAAAATTGATTTTTTGGACTCTACCAAAAATGATTCAAAATGTCATTTGGATCGGGCCTCATGTTGAATAACCACTTTTTAAACCCTCACCATGACCAAAATTGCCATTTTTACAGAGTTTTCGCTTATTCAAAGCTTCAATTTTGACCAAATTCAGGCACAGAAATGACTTTAAACACACTTATTTTAGTTGAAAAAGTAATAATTCACATCCAACAGTTATTTAAAGTCAAAAGATTAAATGTTAAAATTTCATCAATATTGACCACTTTTTTGAACGTTCGACTGGTCCGGGGTCATCGTTTTTCATCATAAAATTGATTTTTTGGACTCTACCAAAAATGATTCAAAATGTCATTTGGATCGGGCCTCATGTTGAAAAACCAATTTTAAACCCTCACAGTGACAAAAATTGCCATTTTTACAGAGTTTTGCTTACTCAGAAGCTTCAATTTTGACCAATTTCAGGCACAGAAATGACTTTAAACACACATATTTTAGTTGAAAAAGTTATTATTCACATCTAACAGTTATTTAAAGTCAAAAGATTAAATTAAAATTTCATCAATATTGACCACTTTTTTGAACGTTCGACTGGTCCGGGGTCATCGTTTTTCATCATAAAATTGATTTTTTTGGACTCTACCAAAAATGATTCAAAATGTCATTTGGATCGGGCCCCATGTTGAATAACCACTTTTTAAACCCTCACAGTGACCAAAATTGCCATTTTTACAGAGTTTTCGCTTACTCAAAAGTTTCAATTTTGACCAATTTCAGGCACAGAAATGACTTTAAACACACTTATTTTAGTTGAAAAAGTAATAATTCACATCCAACAGTCATTTAAAGTCAAAAGATTAAATGTTAACATTTCATCAATATTGACCACTTTTTTGAACGTTCGACTGGTCCGGGGTGATCGTTTTTCATCATAAAATTGATTTTTTGGACTCTACCAAAAATTATTCAAAATGTCATTTGGATCGGGCCTCATGTTGAATAACCACTTTTTAAAACCTCACAGTGACCAAAATTGCCATTTTTACAGAGTTTTGCTTACTCAGAAGCTTCAATTTTGACCAATTTCAGGCACAGAAATGACTTTAAACACACTTATTTTAGTTGAAAAAGTAATTATTCACATCCAACAGTCATTTAAAGTCAAAAGATTAAATGTTAAAATTTCATCAATATTGACCACTTTTTTGAACGTTCGACTGGTCCGGGTTCATCGTTTTTCATCATAAAATTGAATTTTTTTGGACTCTACCAAAAATGATTCAAAATGTCATTTGGATCGGGCCCCATGTTGAATAACCACTTTTTAAACCCTCACAGTGACCAAAATTGCCATTTTTACAGAGTTTTGGCTTACTCAAAAGCTTCCATTTTGACCAATTTCAGGCACAGCAATGACTTTAAACACTCTTATTTTAGTTGAAAAAGTAATTATTCACATCCAACAGTCATTTAAAGTCAAAAGATTAAATGTTAAAATTTCATCAATATTGACCACTTTTTTGAACGTTCGACTGGTCCGGGGTCATCGTTTTTCATCATAAAATTGATTTTTTGGACTCTACCAAAAATGATTCAAAATGTCATTTGGATCGGGCCCCATGTTGAATAACCACTTTTTAAACCCTCACAGTGACCAAAATTGCCATTTTTACAGAGTTTTGCTTACTCAGAAGCTTCAATTTTGACCAAATTCAGGCACAGAAATGACTTTAAACAAACTTAATTTAGTTGAAAAAGTAATAATTCACATCCAAGTCATTTAAAGTCATAAGATTAAATGTTAAAATTTCATCAATATTGACCACTTTTTTGAACGTTCGACTGGTCCGGGGTCATCGTTTTTCATCATAAAATTGATTTTTTGGACTCTACCAAAAATGATTCAAAATGTCATTTGGATCGGGCCTCATGTTGAATAACCACTTTTTAAACCCTCACAGTGACAAAAATTGCCATTTTTACAGAGTTTTGCTTACTCAGAAGCTTCAATTTTGACCAATTTCAGGCACAGAAATGACTTTAAACACACTTATTTTAGTTGAAAAAGTAATAATTCACATCCAACAGTCATTTAAAGTCAAAAGATTAAATGTTAAAATTTCATCAATATTGACCACTTTTTTGAACGTTCGACTGGTCCGGGGTCATCGTTTTTCATCATAAAATTGATTTTTTTAGACTCTACCAAAAATGATTCAAAATGTCATTTGGATCGGGCCTCATGTTGAATAACCACTCTTTAAACCCTCACAGTGACCAAAATTGCCATTTTTACTGAGTTTTGCTTACTCAGAAGCTTCAATTTTGACCAATTTCAGGCACAGAAATGACTTTAAACTCAATTATTTTAGTTGAAAAAGTAATAATTCACATCCAACAGTTATTTAAAGTCAAAAGTTTAAATGTTAAAATTTCATCAATATTGACCACTTTTTTGAACGTTCGACTGGTCCGGGGTCATCGTTTTTCATCATAAAATGGATTTTTTTGGACTCTACCAAAAATGATTCAAAATGTCATTTGGATCGGGCCTCATGTTGAATAACCACTTTTTAAACCCTCACATGACCAAAATTGCCATTTTTACAGAGTTTTGCTTACTCAGAAGCTTCAATTTTGACCAATTTCAGGCACAGAAATGACTTTAAACACACTTATTTTAGTTGAAAAGTAACAATTCACATCCAACAGTCATTTAAAGTCAAAAGATTAAATGTTAAAATTTCATCAATATTGACCACTTTTTTGAACGTTCGACTGGTCCGGAGTCATCGTTTTTCATCATAAAATTGATTTTTTGGACTCTACCAAAAATGATTCAAAATGTCATTTGGATCGGGCCTCATGTTGAATAACCACTTTTTAAACCCTCACCATGACCAAAATTGCCATTTTTACAGAGTTTTCGCTTATTCAAAGCTTCAATTTTGACCAAATTCAGGCACAGAAATGACTTTAAACACACTTATTTTAGTTGAAAAAGTAATAATTCACATCCAACAGTTATTTAAAGTCAAAAGATTAAATTAAAATTTCATCAATATTGACCACTTTTTTGAACGTTCGACTGGTCCGGGGTCATCGTTTTTCATCATAAAATTGATTTTTTTGGACTCTACCAAAAATGATTCAAAATGTCATTTGGATCGGGCCCCATGTTGAATAACCACTTTTTAAACCCTCACAGTGACCAAAATTGCCATTTTTACAGAGTTTTCGCTTACTCAAAAGCTTCAATTTTGACCAATTTCAGGCACAGAAATGACTTTAAACACACTTATTTTAGTTGAAAAAGTAATAATTCACATCCAACAGTCATTTAAAGTCAAAAGATTAAATGTTAAAATTTCATCAATATTGACCACTTTTTTGAATGTTCGACTGGTCCGGGGTCATCGTTTTTCATCATAAAATTGAATTTTTTGGACTCTACCAAAAATGATTCAAAATGTCATTTGGATCGGGCCTCATGTTGAATAACCACTTTTTAAACCCTCACAGTGACCAAAATTGCCATTTTTACAGAGTTTTGCTTACTCAGAAGCTTCAATTTTGACCAATTTCAGGCACAGAAATGACTTTAAACACACTTATTTTAGTTGAAAAAGTAATTATTCACATCCAACAGTCATTTAAAGTCAAAAGATTAAATGTTAAAATTTCATCAATATTGACCACTTTTTTGAACGTTCGACTGGTCCGGGGTCATCGTTTTTCATCATTAAATTGGATTTTTTTGGACTCTACCAAAAATGATTCAAAATGTCATTTGGATCGGGCCCCATGTTGAATAACCACTTTTTAAACCCTCACAGTGACCAAAATTGCCATTTTTACAGAGTTTTCGCTTACTCAAAAGTTTCAATTTTGACCAATTTCAGGCACAGAAATGACTTTAAACACACTTATTTTAGTTGAAAAAGTAATAATTCACATCCAACAGTCATTTAAAGTCAAAAGATTAAATGTTAACATTTCATCAATATTGACCACTTTTTTGAACGTTCGACTGGTCCGGGGTCATCGTTTTTCATCATAAAATTGATTTTTTGGACTCTACCAAAAATTATTCAAAATGTCATTTGGATCGGGCCTCATGTTGAATAACCACTTTTTAAAACCTCACAGTGACCAAAATTGCCATTTTTACAGAGTTTTGCTTACTCAGAAGCTTCAATTTTGACCAATTTCAGGCACAGAAATGACTTTAAACACACTTATTTTAGTTGAAAAAGTAATTATTCACATCCAACAGTCATTTAAAGTCAAAAGATTAAATGTTAAAATTTCATCAATATTGACCACTTTTTTGAACGTTCGACTGGTCCGGGGTCATCGTTTTTCATCATAAAATTGAATTTTTTTGGACTCTACCAAAAATGATTCAAAATGTCATTTGGATCGGGCCCCATGTTGAATAACCACTTTTTAAACCCTCACAGTGACCAAAATTGCCATTTTTACAGAGTTTTGCTTACTCAGAAGCTTCAATTTTGACCAAATTCAGGCACAGAAATGACTTTAAACAAACTTAATTTAGTTGAAAAAGTAATAATTCACATCCAAGTCATTTAAAGTCATAAGATTAAATGTTAAAATTTCATCAATATTGACCACTTTTTTGAACGTTCGACTGGTCCGGGGTCATCGTTTTTCATCATAAAATTGATTTTTTGGACTCTACCAAAAATGATTCAAAATGTCATTTGGATCGGGCCTCATGTTGAATAACCACTTTTTAAACCCTCACAGTGACCAAAATTGCCATTTTTACAGAGTTTTGCTTACTCAGAAGCTCCAATTTTGACCAATTTTAGGCACAGAAATGACTTTAAACATACTTATTTTAGTTGAAAAAGTAATAATTCACATCCAACCGTCATTTAAAGTCAAAAGATTAAATGTTAAAATTTCATCAATATTGACCACTTTTTTGAACGTTCGACTGGTCCGGGGTCATCGTTTTTCATCATAAAACTGATTTTTTGGACCCTACCAAAAACGATTCAAAATGTCATTTGGGTCGGGCCTCATGTTGAATAACCACTTTTTAAACCCTCACAGTGACCAAAATTGCCATTTTTACAGAGTTTTCGCTGACTCAGAAGCTTCAATTTTGACCAATTTCAGGCACAGAAATTACTTTAAACACACTTATTTTAGTTGAAAAAGTAATAATTCACATCCAACAGTCATTTAAAGTCAAAAGATTAAATGTTAAAATTTCATCAATATTGACCACTTTTTTGAACGTTCGACTGGTCCGGGGTCATCGTTTTTCATCATAAAATTGATTTTTTTAGACTCTACCAAAAATGATTCAAAATGTCATTTGGATCGGGCCTCATGTTGAATAACCACTCTTTAAACCCTCACAGTGACCAAAATTGCCATTTTTACTGAGTTTTGCTTACTCAGAAGCTTCAATTTTGACCAATTTCAGGCACAGAAATGACTTTAAACTCAATTATTTTAGTTGAAAAAGTAATAATTCACATCCAACAGTTATTTAAAGTCAAAAGTTTACATGTTAAAATTTCATCAATATTGACCACTTTTTTGAACGTTCGACTGGTCCGGGGTCATCGTTTTTCATCATAAAATTGATTTTTTTGGACTCTACCAAAAATGATTCAAAATGTCATTTGGATCGGGCCTCATGTTGAATAACCACTTTTTAAACCCTCACATGACCAAAATTGCCATTTTTACAGAGTTTTGCTTACTCAGAAGCTTCAATTTTGACCAATTTCAGGCACAGAAATGACTTTAAACACACTTATTTTAGTTGAAAAAGTAATAATTCACATCCAACAGTTATTTAAAGTCAAAAGATTAAATGTTAAAATTTCATCAATATTGACCACTTTTTTGACCGTTCGACTGGTCCGGGGTCATTGTTTTTCCTCATAAAATTGATTTTTTTGGACTCTACCAAAAATGATTCAAAATGTCATTTGGATCGGGCCTCATGTTGAAAAACCACTTTTTAAACCCTCGCAGTGACCAAAATTGCCATTTTTACAGAGTTTTGCTTACTCAGAAGCTTCAATTTTGACCAATTTCAGGCACAGAAATGACTTTAAACACACTTATTTTAGTTGAAAAGTAACAATTCATATCCAACAGTCATTTAAAGTCAAAAGATTAAATGTTAAAATTTCATCAATATTGACCACTTTTTTGAACGTTCGACTGGTCCGGAGTCATCGTTTTTCATCATAAAATTGATTTTTTGGACTCTACCAAAAATGATTCAAAATGTCATTTGGATCGGGCCTCATGTTGAATAACCACTTTTTAAACCCTCACCATGACCAAAATTGCCATTTTTACAGAGTTTTCGCTTATTCAAAGCTTCAATTTTGACCAAATTCAGTCACAGAAATGACTTTAAACACACTTATTTTAGTTGAAAAAGTAATAATTCACATCCAACAGTTATTTAAAGTCAAAAGATTAAATGTTAAAATTTCATCAATATTGACCACTTTTTTGAACGTTCGACTGGTCCGGGGTCATCGTTTTTCATCATAAAATTGATTTTTTGGACTCTACCAAAAATGATTCAAAATGTCTTTTGGATCGGGCCTCATGTTGAAAAACCAATTTTAAACCCTCACAGTGACAAAAATTGCCATTTTTACAGAGTTTTGCTTACTCAGAAGCTTCAATTTTGACCAATTTCAGGCACAGAAATGACTTTAAACACACATATTTTAGTTGAAAAAGTTATTATTCACATCTAACAGTTATTTAAAGTCAAAAGATTAAATTAAAATTTCATCAATATTGACCACTTTTTTGAACGTTCGACTGGTCCGGGGTCATCGTTTTTCATCATAAAATTGATTTTTTTGGACTCTACCAAAAATGATTCAAAATGTCATTTGGATCGGGCCCCATGTTGAATAACCACTTTTTAAACCCTCACAGTGACCAAAATTGCCATTTTTACAGAGTTTTCGCTTACTCAAAAGCTTCAATTTTGACCAATTTCAGGCACAGAAATGACTTTAAACACACTTATTTTAGTTGAAAAAGTAATAATTCACATCCAACAGTCATTTAAAGTCAAAAGATTAAATGTTAAAATTTCATCAATATTGACCACTTTTTTGAATGTTCGACTGGTCCGGGGTCATCGTTTTTCATCATAAAATTGAATTTTTTGGACTCTACCAAAAATGATTCAAAATGTCATTTGGATCGGGCCTCATGTTGAATAACCACTTTTTAAACCCTCACAGTGACCAAAATTGCCATTTTTACAGAGTTTTGCTTACTCAGAAGCTTCAATTTTGACCAATTTCAGGCACAGAAATGACTTTAAACACACTTATTTTAGTTGAAAAAGTAATTATTCACATCCAACAGTCATTTAAAGTCAAAAGATTAAATGTTAAAATTTCATCAATATTGACCACTTTTTTGAACGTTCGACTGGTCCGGGGTCATCGTTTTTCATCCTTAAATTGAATTTTTTTGGACTCTACCAAAAATGATTCAAAATGTCATTTGGATCGGGCCCCATGTTGAATAACCACTTTTTAAACCCTCACAGTGACCAAAATTGCCATTTTTACAGAGTTTTCGCTTACTCAAAAGTTTCAATTTTGACCAATTTCAGGCACAGAAATGACTTTAAACACACTTATTTTAGTTGAAAAAGTAATAATTCACATCCAACAGTCATTTAAAGTCAAAAGATTAAATGTTAACATTTCATCAATATTGACCACTTTTTTGAACGTTCGACTGGTCCGGGGTCATCGTTTTTCATCATAAAATTGATTTTTTGGACTCTACCAAAAATTATTCAAAATGTCATTTGGATCGGGCCTCATGTTGAATAACCACTTTTTAAAACCTCACAGTGACCAAAATTGCCATTTTTACAGAGTTTTGCTTACTCAGAAGCTTCAATTTTGACCAATTTCAGGCACAGAAATGACTTTAAACACACTTATTTTAGTTGAAAAAGTAATTATTCACATCCAACAGTCATTTAAAGTCAAAAGATTAAATGTTAAAATTTCATCAATATTGACCACTTTTTTGAACGTTCGACTGGTCCGGGGTCATCGTTTTTCATCATAAAATTGAATTTTTTTGGACTCTACTAAAAATGATTCAAAATGTCATTTGGATCGGGCCCCATGTTGAATAACCACTTTTTAAACCCTCACAGTGACCAAAATTGCCATTTTTACAGAGTTTTGGCTTACTCAAAAGCTTCCATTTTGACCAATTTCAGGCACAGCAATGACTTTAAACACTCTTATTTTAGTTGAAAAAGTAATTATTCACATCCAACAGTCATTTAAAGTCAAAAGATTAAATGTTAAAATTTCATCAATATTGACCACTTTTTTGAACGTTCGACTGGTCCGGGGTCATCGTTTTTCATCATAAAATTGATTTTTTGGACTCTACCAAAAATGATTCAAAATGTCATTTGGATCGGGCCCCATGTTGAATAACCACTTTTTAAACCCTCACAGTGACCAAAATTGCCATTTTTACAGAGTTTTGCTTACTCAGAAGCTTCAATTTTGACCAAATTCAGGCACAGAAATGACTTTAAACAAACTTAATTTAGTTGAAAAAGTAATAATTCACATCCAAGTCATTTAAAGTCATAAGATTAAATGTTAAAATTTCATCAATATTGACCACTTTTTTGAACGTTCGACTGGTCCGGGGTCATCGTTTTTCATCATAAAACTGATTTTTTGGACCCTACCAAAAACGATTCAAAATGTCATTTGGATCGGGCCTCATGTTGAATAACCACTTTTTAAACCCTCACAGTGACCAAAATTGCCATTTTTACAGAGTTTTCGCTGACTCAGAAGCTTCAATTTTGACCAATTTCAGGCACAGAAATGACTTTAAACACACTTATTTTAGTTGAAAAAGTAATAATTCACATCCAACAGTCATTTAAAGTCAAAAGATTAAATGTTAAAATTTCATCAATATTGACCACTTTTTTGAACGTTCGACTGGTCCGGGGTCATCGTTTTTCATCATAAAATTGATTTTTTTGGACTCTACCAAAAATGATTCAAAATGTCATTTGAATCGGGCCTCATGTTGACTAACCACTTTTTAAACCCTCACAGTGACCAAAATTGCCATTTTTACTGAGTTTTGCTTACTCAGAAGCTTCAATTTTGACCAATTTCAGGCACAGAAATGACTTTAAACTCAATTATCTTAGTTGAAAAAGTAATAATTCACATCCAACAGTTATTTAAAGTCAAAAGTTTAAATGTTAAAATTTCATCAATATTGACCACTTTTTTGAACGTTCGACTGGTCCGGGGTCATCGTTTTTCATCATAAAATTGATTTTTTTGGACTCTACCAAAAATGATTCAAAATGTCATTTGGATCGGGCCTCATGTTGAATAACCACTTTTTAAACCCTCACATGACCAAAATTGCCATTTTTACAGAGTTTTGCTTACTCAGAAGCTTCAATTTTGACCAATTTCAGGCACAGAAATGACTTTAAACACACTTATTTTAGTTGAAAAAGTAATAATTCACATCCAACAGTTATTTAAAGTCAAAAGATTAAATGTTAAAATGTCATCAATATTGACCACTTTTTGACAGTTCGACTGGTCCGGGGTCATCGTTTTTCCTCATAAAATTGATTTTTTTGGACTCTACCAAAAATGATTCAAAATGTCATTTGGATCGGGCCTCATGTTGAATAACCACTTTTTAAACCCTCACATGACCAAAATTGCCATTTTTACAGAGTTTTGCTTACTCAGAAGCTTCAATTTTGACCAATTTCAGGCACAGAAATGACTTTAAACACACTTATTTTAGTTGAAAAAGTAATAATTCACATCCAACAGTTATTTAAAGTCAAAAGATTAAATGTTAAAATTTCATCAATATTGACCACTTTTTTGACCGTTCGACTGGTCCGGGGTCATCGTTTTTCCTCATAAAATTGATTTTTTTGGACTCTACCAAAAATGATTCAAAATGTCATTTGGATCGGGCCTCATGTTGACTAACCACTTTTTAAACCCTCACAGTGACCAAAATTGCCATTTTTACTGAGTTTTGCTTACTCAGAAGCTTCAATTTTGACCAATTTCAGGCACAGAAATGACTTTAAACTCAATTATCTTAGTTGAAAAAGTAATAATTCACATTCAACAGTTATTTAAAGTCAAAAGTTTAAATGTTAAAATTTCATCAATATTGACCACTTTTTTGAACGTTCGACTGGTCCGGGGTCATCGTTTTTCATCATAAAATTGATTTTTTGGACTCTACCAAAAATGATTCAAAATGTCATTTGGATCGGGCCTCATGTTGAAAAACCAATTTTAAACCCTCACAGTGACAAAAATTGCCATTTTTACAGAGTTTTGCTTACTCAGAAGCTTCAATTTTGACCAATTTCAGGCACAGAAATGACTTTAAACACACATATTTTAGTTGAAAAAGTTATTATTCACATCTAACAGTTATTTAAAGTCAAAAGATTAAATTAAAATTTCATCAATATTGACCACTTTTTTGAACGTTCGAGTGGTCCGGGGTCATCGTTTTTCATCATAAAATTGATTTTTTTGGACTCTACCAAAAATGATTCAAAATGTCATTTGGATCGGGCCCCATGTTGAATAACCACTTTTTAAACCCTCACAGTCACCAAAATTGCCATTTTTACAGAGTTTTCGCTTACTCAAAAGCTTCAATTTGGACCAATTTCAGGCACAGAAATGACTTTAAACACACTTATTTTAGTTGAAAAAGTAATAATTCACATCCAACAGTCATTTAAAGTCAAAAGATTAAATGTTAAAATTTCATCAATATTGACCACTTTTTTGAATGTTCGACTGGTCCGGGGTCATCGTTTTTCATCATAAAATTGAATTTTTTGGACTCTACCAAAAATGATTCAAAATGTCATTTGGATCGGGCCTCATGTTGAATAACCACTTTTTAAACCCTCACAGTGACCAAAATTGCCATTTTTACAGAGTTTTGCTTACTCAGAAGCTTCAATTTTGACCAATTTCAGGCACAGAAATGACTTTAAACACACTTATTTTAGTTGAAAAAGTAATTATTCACATCCAACAGTCATTTAAAGTCAAAAGATTAAATGTTAAAATTTCATCAATATTGACCACTTTTTTGAACGTTCGACTGGTCCGGGGTCATCGTTTTTCATCATAAAATTGAATTTTTTTGGACTCTACTAAAAATGATTCAAAATGTCATTTGGATCGGGCCCCATGTTGAATAACCACTTTTTAAACCCTCACAGTGACCAAAATTGCCATTTTTACAGAGTTTTGGCTTACTCAAAAGCTTCCATTTTGACCAATTTCAGGCACAGCAATGACTTTAAACACTCTTATTTTAGTTGAAAAAGTAATTATTCACATCCAACAGTCATTTAAAGTCAAAAGATTAAATGTTAAAATTTCATCAATATTGACCACTTTTTTGAACGTTCGACTGGTCCGGGGTCATCGTTTTTCATCATAAAATTGATTTTTTGGACTCTACCAAAAATGATTCAAAATGTCATTTGGATCGGGCCCCATGTTGAATAACCACTTTTTAAACCCTCACAGTGACCAAAATTGCCATTTTTACAGAGTTTTGCTTACTCAGAAGCTTCAATTTTGACCAAATTCAGGCACAGAAATGACTTTAAACAAACTTAATTTAGTTGAAAAAGTAATAATTCACATCCAAGTCATTTAAAGTCATAAGATTAAATGTTAAAATTTCATCAATATTGACCACTTTTTTGAACGTTCGACTGGTCCGGGGTCATCGTTTTTCATCATAAAACTGATTTTTTGGACCCTACCAAAAACGATTCAAAATGTCATTTGGATCGGGCCTCATGTTGAATAACCACTTTTTAAACCCTCACAGTGACCAAAATTGCCATTTTTACAGAGTTTTCGCTGACTCAGAAGCTTCAATTTTGACCAATTTCAGGCACAGAAATGACTTTAAACACACTTATTTTAGTTGAAAAAGTAATAATTCACATCCAACAGTCATTTAAAGTCAAAAGATTAAATGTTAAAATTTCATCAATATTGACCACTTTTTTGAACGTTCGACTGGTCCGGGGTCATCGTTTTTCATCATAAAATTGATTTTTTTGGACTCTACCAAAAATGATTCAAAATGTCATTTGAATCGGGCCTCATGTTGACTAACCACTTTTTAAACCCTCACAGTGACCAAAATTGCCATTTTTACTGAGTTTTGCTTACTCAGAAGCTTCAATTTTGACCAATTTCAGGCACAGAAATGACTTTAAACTCAATTATCTTAGTTGAAAAAGTAATAATTCACATCCAACAGTTATTTAAAGTCAAAAGTTTAAATGTTAAAATTTCATCAATATTGACCACTTTTTTGAACGTTCGACTGGTCCGGGGTCATCGTTTTTCATCATAAAATTGATTTTTTTGGACTCTACCAAAAATGATTCAAAATGTCATTTGGATCGGGCCTCATGTTGAATAACCACTTTTTAAACCCTCACATGACCAAAATTGCCATTTTTACAGAGTTTTGCTTACTCAGAAGCTTCAATTTTGACCAATTTCAGGCACAGAAATGACTTTAAACACACTTATTTTAGTTGAAAAAGTAATAATTCACATCCAACAGTTATTTAAAGTCAAAAGATTAAATGTTAAAATGTCATCAATATTGACCACTTTTTGACAGTTCGACTGGTCCGGGGTCATCGTTTTTCCTCATAAAATTGATTTTTTTGGACTCTACCAAAAATGATTCAAAATGTCATTTGGATCGGGCCTCATGTTGAATAACCACTTTTTAAACCCTCACATGACCAAAATTGCCATTTTTACAGAGTTTTGCTTACTCAGAAGCTTCAATTTTGACCAATTTCAGGCACAGAAATGACTTTAAACACACTTATTTTAGTTGAAAAAGTAATAATTCACATCCAACAGTTATTTAAAGTCAAAAGATTAAATGTTAAAATTTCATCAATATTGACCACTTTTTTGACCGTTCGACTGGTCCGGGGTCATCGTTTTTCCTCATAAAATTGATTTTTTTGGACTCTACCAAAAATGATTCAAAATGTCATTTGGATCGGGCCTCATGTTGACTAACCACTTTTTAAACCCTCACAGTGACCAAAATTGCCATTTTTACTGAGTTTTGCTTACTCAGAAGCTTCAATTTTGACCAATTTCAGGCACAGAAATGACTTTAAACTCAATTATCTTAGTTGAAAAAGTAATAATTCACATTCAACAGTTATTTAAAGTCAAAAGTTTAAATGTTAAAATTTCATCAATATTGACCACTTTTTTGAACGTTCGACTGGTCCGGGGTCATCGTTTTTCATCATAAAATTGATTTTTTGGACTCTACCAAAAATGATTCAAAATGTCATTTGGATCGGGCCTCATGTTGAAAAACCAATTTTAAACCCTCACAGTGACAAAAATTGCCATTTTTACAGAGTTTTGCTTACTCAGAAGCTTCAATTTTGACCAATTTCAGGCACAGAAATGACTTTAAACACACATATTTTAGTTGAAAAAGTTATTATTCACATCTAACAGTTATTTAAAGTCAAAAGATTAAATTAAAATTTCATCAATATTGACCACTTTTTTGAACGTTCGAGTGGTCCGGGGTCATCGTTTTTCATCATAAAATTGATTTTTTTGGACTCTACCAAAAATGATTCAAAATGTCATTTGGATCGGGCCCCATGTTGAATAACCACTTTTTAAACCCTCACAGTCACCAAAATTGCCATTTTTACAGAGTTTTCGCTTACTCAAAAGCTTCAATTTGGACCAATTTCAGGCACAGAAATGACTTTAAACACACTTATTTTAGTTGAAAAAGTAATAATTCACATCCAACAGTCATTTAAAGTCAAAAGATTAAATGTTAAAATTTCATCAATATTGACCACTTTTTTGAATGTTCGACTGGTCCGGGGTCATCGTTTTTCATCATAAAATTGAATTTTTTGGACTCTACCAAAAATGATTCAAAATGTCATTTGGATCGGGCCTCATGTTGAATAACCACTTTTTAAACCCTCACAGTGACCAAAATTGCCATTTTTACAGAGTTTTGCTTACTCAGAAGGTCCAATTTTGACCAATTAAAGACACAAAAATGACTTTAAACACACTTATTTTAGTTGAAAAAGTAATAATTCACATCCAACCGTCATTTAAAGTCAAAAGATTAAATGTTAAAATGTCATCAATATTGACCACTTTTTTGAACGTTCGACTGGTCCGGGGTCATTGTTTTTCATCATAAAATTTATTTTTTGGACTCTACCAAAAATTATTCAAAATGTCATTTGGATCGGGCCTCATGTTGAATAACCACTTTTTAAAACCTCACAGTGACCAAAATTGCCATTTTTACAGAGTTTTGCTTACTCAGAAGCTTCAATTTTGACCAATTTCAGGCACAGAAATGACTTTAAACACACTTATTTTAGTTGAAAAAGTAATTATTCACATCCAACAGTCATTTAAAGTCAAAAGATTAAATGTTAAAATTTCATCAATATTGACCACTTTTTTGAACGTTCGACTGGTCCGGGGTCATCGTTTTTCATCATAAAATTGATTTTTTGGACTCTACCAAAAATTATTCAAAATGTCATTTGGATCGGGCCTCATGTTGAATAACCACTTTTTAAAACCTCACAGTGACCAAAATTGCCATTTTTACAGAGTTTTGCTTACTCAGAAGCTTCAATTTTGACCAATTTCAGGCACAGAAATGACTTTAAACACACTTATTTTAGTTGAAAAAGTAATTATTCACATCCAACAGTCATTTAAAGTCAAAAGATTAAATGTTAAAATTTCATCAATATTGACCACTTTTTTGAACGTTCGACTGGTCCGGGGTCATCGTTTTTCATCATAAAATTGAATTTTTTTGGACTCTACCAAAAATGATTCAAAATGTCATTTGGATCGGGCCCCATGTTGAATAACCACTTTTTAAACCCTCACAGTGACCAAAATTGCCATTTTTACAGAGTTTTCGCTTACTCAAAAGCTTCAATTTTGACCAATTTCAGGCACAGAAATGACTTTAAACACACTTATTTTAGTTGAAAAAGTAATAATTCACATCCAACAGTCATTTAAAGTCAAAAGATTAAATGTTAACATTTCATCAATATTGACCACTTTTTTGAACGTTCGACTGGTCCGGGGTCATCGTTTTTCATCATAAAATTGATTTTTTGGACGCTACCAAAAATTATTCAAAATGTCATTTGGATCGGGCCTCATGTTGAATAACCACTTTTTAAAACCTCACAGTGACCAAAATTGCCATTTTTACAGAGTTTTGCTTACTCAGAAGCTTCAATTTTGACCAATTTCAGGCACAGAAATGACTTTAAACACACTTATTTTAGTTGAAAAAGTAATTATTCACATCCAACAGTCATTTAAAGTCAAAAGATTAAATGTTAAAATTTCATCAATATTGACCACTTTTTTGAACGTTCGACTGGTCCGGGGTCATCGTTTTTCATCATAAAATTGATTTTTTGGACTCTACCAAAAATGATTCAAAATGTCATTTGGATCGGGCCTCATGTTGAATAACCACTTTTTAAACCCTCACAGTGACCAAAATTGCCATTTTTACAGAGTTTTCGCTTACTCAAAAGCTTCAATTTTGACCAATTTCAGGCACAGAAATGACTTTAAACACACTTATTTTAGTTGAAAAAGTAATAATTCACATCCAACAGTCATTTAAAGTCAAAAGATTAAATGTTAACATTTCATCAATATTGACCACTTTTTTGAACGTTCGACTGGTCCGGGGTCATCGTTTTTCATCATAAAATTGATTTTTTGGACGCTACCAAAAATTATTCAAAATGTCATTTGGATCGGGCCTCATGTTGAAAAACCAATTTTAAACCCTCACAGTGACAAAAATTGCCATTTTTACAGAGTTTTGCTTACTCAGAAGCTTCAATTTTGACCAATTTCAGGCAAAGAAATGACTTTAAACTCAATTATCTTAGTTGAAAAAGTAATAATTCACATCCAACAGTTATTTAAAGTCAAAAGTTTAAATGTTAAAATTTCATCAATATTGACCACTTTTTTGAACGTTCGACTGGTCCGGGGTCATCGTTTTTCATCATAAAATTGATTTTTTTGGACTCTACCAAAAATGATTCAAAATGTCATTTGGATCGGGCCTCATGTTGAATAACCACTTTTTAAACCCTCACATGACCAAAATTGCCATTTTACAGAGTTTTGCTTACTCAGAAGCTTCAATTTTGACCAATTTCAGGCACAGAAATGACTTTAAACACACTTATTTTAGTTGAAAAAGTAATAATTCACATCCAACAGTTATTTAAAGTCAAAAGATTAAATGTTAAAATTTCATCAATATTGACCACTTTTTTGACAGTTCGACTGGTCCGGGTCATCGTTTTTCCTCATAAAATTGATTTTTTTGGACTCTACCAAAAATGATTCAAAATGTCATTTGGATCGGGCCTCATGTTGAATAACCACTTTTTAAACCCTCACATGACCAAAATTGCCATTTTTACAGAGTTTTGCTTACTCAGAAGCTTCAATTTTGACCAATTTCAGGCACAGAAATGACTTTAAACACACTTATTTTAGTTGAAAAAGTAATAATTCACATCCAACAGTTATTTAAAGTCAAAAGATTAAATGTTAAAATTTCATCAATATTGACCACTTTTTTGACCGTTCGACTGGTCCGGGGTCATCGTTTTTCCTCATAAAATTGATTTTTTTGGACTCTACCAAAAATGATTCAAAATGTCATTTGGATCGGGCCTCATGTTGACTAACCACTTTTTAAACCCTCACAGTGACCAAAATTGCCATTTTTACTGAGTTTTGCTTACTCAGAAGCTTCAATTTTGACCGATTTCAGGCACAGAAATGACTTTAAACTCAATTATCTTAGTTGAAAAAGTAATAATTCACATTCAACAGTTATTTAAAGTCAAAAGTTTAAATGTTAAAATTTCATCAATATTGACCACTTTTTTGAACGTTCGACTGGTCCGGGGTCATCGTTTTTCATCATAAAATTGATTTTTTTGGACTCTACCAAAAATGATTCAAAATGTCATTTGGATCGGGCCTCATGTTGAATAACCACTTTTTAAACCCTCACATGACCAAAATTGCCATTTTTAAAGAGTTTTGCTTACTCAGAAGCTTCAATTTTGACCAATTTCAGGCACAGAAATGACGTTAAACACACTTATTTTAGTTGAAAAAGTAATAATTCACATCCAACAGTTATTTAAAGTCAAAAGATTAAATGTTAAAATTTCATCAATATTGACCACTTTTTTGAATGTTCGACTGGTCCGGGGTCATCGTTTTTCATCATAAAATTGAATTTTTTGGACTCTACCAAAAATGATTCAAAATGTCATTTGGATCGGGCCTCATGTTGAATAAAAACTTTTTAAAACCTCACAGTGACCAAAATTGCCATTTTTACAGAGTTTTGCTTACTCAGAAGCTTCAATTTTGACCAATTTCAGGCACAGAAATGACTTTAAACACACTTATTTTAGTTGAAAAAGTAATTATTCACATCCAACAGTCATTTAAAGTCAAAAGATTAAATGTTAAAATTTCATCAATATTGACCACTTTTTTGAACGTTCGACTGGTCCGGGGTCATCGTTTTTCATCATAAAATTGATTTTTTGGACTCTACCAAAAATTATTCAAAATGTCATTTGGATCGGGCCTCATGTTGAATAACCACTTTTTAAAACCTCACAGTGACCAAAATTGCCATTTTTACAGAGTTTTGCTTACTCAGAAGCTTCAATTTTGACCAATTTCAGGCACAGAAATGACTTTAAACACACTTATTTTAGTTGAAAAAGTAATTATTCACATCCAACAGTCATTTAAAGTCAAAAGATTAAATGTTAAAATTTCATCAATATTGACCACTTTTTTGAACGTTCGACTGGTCCGGGGTCATCGTTTTTCATCATAAAATTGAATTTTTTTGGACTCTACCAAAAATGATTCAAAATGTCATTTGGATCGGGCCCCATGTTGAATAACCACTTTTTAAACCCTCACAGTGACCAAAATTGCCATTTCTACAGAGTTTTCGCTTACTCAAAAGCTTCAATTTTGACCAATTTCAGGCACAGAAATGACTTTAAACACACTTATTTTAGTTGAAAAAGTAATAAGTCACATCCAACAGTCATTTAAAGTCAAAAGATTAAATGTTAACATTTCATCAACATTGACCACTTTTTTGAACGTTCGACTGGTCCGGGGTCATCGTTTTTCATCATAAAATTGATTTTTTGGACTCTACCAAAAATTATTCAAAATGTCATTTGGATCGGGCCTCATGTTGAATAACCACTTTTTAAAACCCCACAGTGACCAAAATTGCCATTTTTACCGAGTTTTGCTCACTCAGAAGCTTCAATTTAGACCAATTTCAGGCACAGAAATGACTTTAAACACACTTATTTTAGTTGAAAAAGTAATTATTCACATCCAACAGTCATTTAAAGTCAAAAGATTAAATGTTAAAATTTCATCAATATTGACCACTTTTTTGAACGTTCGACTGGTCCGGGGTCATCGTTTTCATCATAAAATTGAATTTTTTTGGACTCTACCAAAAATGATTCAAAATGTCATTTGGATCGGGCCCCATGTTGAATAACCACTTTTTAAACCCTCACAGTGACCAAAATTGCCATTTTTACAGAGTTTTGGCTTACTCAAAAGCTTCCATTTTGACCAATTTCAGGCACAGAAATGACTTTAAACACACTTATTTTAGTTGAAAAAGTAATTATTCACATCCAACAGTCATTTAAAGTCAAAAGATTAAATGTTAAAATTTCATCAATATTGACCACTTTTTTGAACGTTCGACTGGTCCGGGGTCATCGTTTTTCATCATAAAATTGATTTTTTGGACTCTACCAAAAATGATTCAAAATGTCATTTGGATCGGGCCCCATGTTGAATAACCACTTTTTAAACCCTCACAGTGACCAAAATTGCCATTTTTACAGAGTTTTGCTTACTCAGAAGCTTCAATTTTGACCAAATTCAGGCACAGAAATGACTTTAAACAAACTTAATTTAGTTGAAAAAGTAATAATTCACATCCAAGTCATTTAAAGTCATAAGATTAAATGTTAAAATTTCATCAATATTGACCACTTTTTTGAACGTTCGACTGGTCCGGGGTCATCGTTTTTCATCATAAAACTGATTTTTTGGACCCTACCAAAAACGATTCAAAATGTCATTTGGATCGGGCCTCATGTTGAATAACCACTTTTTAAACCCTCACAGTGACCAAAATTGCCATTTTTACAGAGTTTTCGCTGACTCAGAAGCTTCAATTTTGACCAATTTCAGGCACAGAAATTACTTTAAACACACTTATTTTAGTTGAAAAAGTAATAATTCACATCCAACAGTCATTTAAAGTCAAAAGATTAAATGTTAAAATTTCATCAATATTGACCACTTTTTTGAACGTTCGACTGGTCCGGGGTCATCGTTTTTCATCATAAAATTGATTTTTTTGGACTCTACCAAAAATGATTCAAAATGTCATTTGGATCGGGCCTCATGTTGACTAACCACTTTTTAAACCCTCACAGTGACCAAAATTGCCATTTTTACTGAGTTTTGCTTACTCAGAAGCTTCAATTTTGACCAATTTCAGGCACAGAAATGACTTTAAACTCAATTATCTTAGTTGAAAAAGTAATAATTCACATCCAACAGTTATTTAAAGTCAAAAGTTTAAATGTTAAAATTTCATCAATATTGACCACTTTTTTGAACGTTCGACTGGTCCGGGGTCATCGTTTTTCATCATAAAATTGATTTTTTTGGACTCTACCAAAAATGATTCAAAATGTCATTTGGATCGGGCCTCATGTTGAATAACCACTTTTTAAACCCTCACATGACCAAAATTGCCATTTTTACAGAGTTTTGCTTACTCAGAAGCTTCAATTTTGACCAATTTCAGGCACAGAAATGACTTTAAACACACTTATTTTAGTTGAAAAAGTAATAATTCACATCCAACAGTTATTTAAAGTCAAAAGATTAAATGTTAAAATTTCAGCAATATTGACCACTTTTTTGAACGTTCGACTGGTCCGGGGTCATCGTTTTTCATCATAAAATTGATTTTTTGGACTCTACCAAAAATGATTCAAAATGTCATTCAGATCGGGCCTCATGTTGAATAACCACTTTTTAAACCCTCACAGTGACCAAAATTGCCATTTTTACAGAGTTTTACTTACTCAGAAGCTTCAATTTTGACCAATTTTAGGCACAGAAATGACTTTAAACACACTTATTTTAGTTGAAAAAGTAATAATTTACATCCAACAGTCATTTAAAGTCTAAAGATTAAATGTTAAAATTTCATCAATATTGACCACTTTTTTGAACGTTCGACTGGTCCGGGGTCATCGTTTTTCATCATAAAATTGATTTTTTGGACTCTACCAAAAATGATTCAAAATGTCATTTGGGATCGGGCCTCATGTTGAATAACCACTTTTTAAACCCTCACAGTGACCAAAATTGCCATTTTTACAGAGTTTTGCTTACTCAGAAGCTTCAATTTTGACCAATTTCATGCACAGAAAAGACTTTAAACACACTTATTTTAGTTGAAAAAGTTATAATTCACATCCAACAGTTATTTAAAGTCAAAAGATTAAATATTAAAATTTCATCAAGATTGACCACTTTTTTGAACGTTCGACTGGTCCGGGGTCATCGTTTTTCATCATAAAATTAATTTTTTTGGACTCTACCAAAAATTATTCAAAATGTCATTTGGATCGGGCCCCATGTTGAATAACCACTTTTTAAACCCTCACAGTGACCAAAATTGCCATTTTTACAGAGTTTTCGCTTACTCAGAGGCTTCAATTTTGACCAATTTCAGGCACAGAAATGACTTTAAACACACTTATTTTAGTTGAAAAAGTAATAATCCACATGCAACAGTCATTTAAAGTCAAAAGTTTAAATGTTAAAAGTTTCATCAATATTGACCACTTTTTTGAACGTTCGACTGGTCCCGGGTCATCGTTTTTCATCATAAAATTGATTTTTTTGGACTCTACCAAAAATGATTCAAAATGTCATTTGGATCGGGCCTCATGTTGAATAACCACTTTTTAAACCCTCACATGACCAAAATTGCCATTTTTACAGAGTTTTGCTTACTCAGAAGCTTCAATTTTGACCAATTTCAGGCACAGAAATTACTTTAAACACACTTATTTTAGTTGAAAAAGTAATAATTCACATCCAACCATCATTTAAAGTCGAAAGATTAAATGTTAAAATATCATCAATATTGACCACTTTTTGGAACGTTTGACTGGTCCGGGGTCATCGTTTTTCATCATAAAATGTATTTTTTTGGACTCTACCAAAAATTATTCAAAATGTCATTCAGATCGGGCCTCATGTTGAATAACCACTTTTTAAACCCTCACAGTGACCAAAATTGCCATTTTTACAGAGTTTTGCTTACTCAGAAGCTTCAATTTTGACCAATTTCAGGTACAGAAATGACTTTAAACACACTTATTTTAGTTGAAAAAGTAATCATTCACATCCAACAGTTATTTAAAGTCAAAAGATTAAATGTTAAAATTTCATCAATATTGACCACTTTTTTGAATGTTCGACTGGTCCGGGGTCATCGTTTTTCATCATAAAATTGATTTTTTGGACTCTACCAAAAATTATTCAAAATGTCATTTGGATCGGGCCTCATGTTGAATAACCACTTTTTAAACCCTCACAGTGACCAAAATTGCCATTTTTACAGAGTTTTCGCTGACTCAGAAGCTTCAATTTTGACCAATTTCAGGCACAGAAATTACTTTAAACACACTTATTTTAGTTGAAAAAGTAATAATTCACATCCAACAGTCATTTAAAGTCAAAAGATTAAATGTTAAAATTTCATCAATATTGACCACTTTTTTGAACGTTCGACTGGTCCGGGGTCATCGTTTTTCATCATAAAATTGATTTTTTTGGACTCTACCAAAAATGATTCAAAATGTCATTTGGATCGGGCCTCATGTTGACTAACCACTTTTTAAACCCTCACAGTGACCAAAATTGCCATTTTTACTGAGTTTTGCTTACTCAGAAGCTTCAA
Source organism: Lissotriton helveticus (assembly GCF_964261635.1). Taxonomy (NCBI): domain Eukaryota; kingdom Metazoa; phylum Chordata; class Amphibia; order Caudata; family Salamandridae; genus Lissotriton; species Lissotriton helveticus. Next base: position 29,826 of record NW_027611884.1, on the reverse strand, counting down.
TTTTGACCAATTTCAGGCACAGAAATGACTTTAAACTCAATTATCTTAGTTGAAAAAGTAATAATTCACATCCAACAGTTATTTAAAGTCAAAAGTTTAAATGTTAAAATTTCATCAATATTGACCACTTTTTTGAACGTTCGACTGGTCCGGGGTCATCGTTTTTCATCATAAAATTGATTTTTTTGGACTCTACCAAAAATGATTCAAAATGTCATTTGGATCGGGCCTCATGTTGAATAACCACTTTTTAAACCCTCACATGACCAAAATTGCCATTTTTACAGAGTTTTGCTTACTCAGAAGCTTCAATTTTGACCAATTTCAGGCACAGAAATGACTTTAAACACACTTATTTTAGTTGAAAAAGTAATAATTCACATCCAACAGTTATTTAAAGTCAAAAGATTAAATGTTAAAATTTCAGCAATATTGACCACTTTTTTGAACGTTCGACTGGTCCGGGGTCATCGTTTTTCATCATAAAATAGATTTTTTGGACTCTACCAAAAATGATTCAAAATGTCATTCAGATCGGGCCTCATGTTGAATAACCACTTTTTAAACCCTCACAGTGACCAAAATTGCCATTTTTACAGAGTTTTACTTACTCAGAAGCTTCAATTTTGACCAATTTTAGGCACAGAAATGACTTTAAACACACTTATTTTAGTTGAAAAAGTAATAATTTACATCCAACAGTCATTTAAAGTCTAAAGATTAAATGTTAAAATTTCATCAATATTGACCACTTTTTTGAACGTTCGACTGGTCCGGGGTCATCGTTTTTCATCATAAAATTGATTTTTTGGACTCTACCAAAAATGATTCAAAATGTCATTTGGATCGGGCCTCATGTTGAATAACCACTTTTTAAACCCTCACAGTGACCAAAATTGCCATTTTTACAGAGTTTTGCTTACTCAGAAGCTTCAATTTTGACCAATTTCAGGCACAGAAAAGACTTTAAACACACTTATTTTAGTTGAAAAAGTTATAATTCACATCCAACAGTTATTTAAAGTCAAAAGATTAAATATTAAAATTTCATCAAGATTGACCACTTTTTTGAACGTTCGACTGGTCCGGGGTCATCGTTTTTCATCATAAAATTAATTTTTTTGGACTCTACCAAAAATTATTCAAAATGTCATTTGGATCGGGCCCCATGTTGAATAACCACTTTTTAAACCCTCACAGTGACCAAAATTGCCATTTTTACAGAGTTTTCGCTTACTCAGAGGCTTCAATTTTGACCAATTTCAGGCACAGAAATGACTTTAAACACACTTATTTTAGTTGAAAAAGTAATAATCCACATGCAACAGTCATTTAAAGTCAAAAGTTTAAATGTTAAAAGTTTCATCAATATTGACCACTTTTTTGAACGTTCGACTGGTCCCGGGTCATCGTTTTTCATCATAAAATTGATTTTTTTGGACTCTACCAAAAATGATTCAAAATGTCATTTGGATCGGGCCTCATGTTGAATAACCACTTTTTAAACCCTCACATGACCAAAATTGCCATTTTTACAGAGTTTTGCTTACTCAGAAGCTTCAATTTTGACCAATTTCAGGCACAGAAATTACTTTAAACACACTTATTTTAGTTGAAAAAGTAATAATTCACATCCAACCATCATTTAAAGTCGAAAGATTAAATGTTAAAATATCATCAATATTGACCACTTTTTGGAACGTTTGACTGGTCCGGGGTCATCGTTTTTCATCATAAAATGTATTTTTTTGGACTCTACCAAAAATTATTCAAAATGTCATTCAGATCGGGCCTCATGTTGAATAACCACTTTTTAAACCCTCACAGTGACCAAAATTGCCATTTTTACAGAGTTTTGCTTACTCAGAAGCTTCAATTTTGACCAATTTCAGGTACAGAAATGACTTTAAACACACTTATTTTAGTTGAAAAAGTAATCATTCACATCCAACAGTTATTTAAAGTCAAAAGATTAAATGTTAAAATTTCATCAATATTGACCACTTTTTTGAATGTTCGACTGGTCCGGGGTCATCGTTTTTCATCATAAAATTGATTTTTTGGACTCTACCAAAAATTATTCAAAATGTCATTTGGATTGGGCATCATGTTGAATAACCACTTTTTAAACCCTCACAGTGACCAAAATTGCCATTTTTACAGAGTTTTGCTTACTCAGAAGCTTCAATTTTGACCAATTTCAGGCACAGAAAAGACTTTAAACACACTTATTTTAGTTGAAAAAGTAATAATTCACATCCAACCGTCATTTAAAGTCAAAAGATTAAATGTTAAAATTTCATCAATATTGACCACTTTTTTGAACGTTCGACTGGTCCGGGGTCATCGTTTTTCATCATAAAATTGATTTTTTTGGACTCTACCAAAAAGTTTTCAAAATGTCATTCGGATCGGGCCTCATGTTGAATAACCACTTTTTAAACCCTCACAGTGATCAAAATTGCCATTTTTACAGAGTTTTGCTTACTCAGAAGGTCCAATTTTGACCAATTTTAGACACAAAAATGACTTTAAACACACTTATTTTAGTTGAAAAAGTAATAATTCACATCCAACCATCATTTAAAGTCAAAAGATTAAATGTTAAAATATCATCAATATTGACCACTTTTTGGAACGTTCGACTGGTCCAGGGTCATCGTTTTTCATCATAAAATGTATTTTTTTGGACTCTACCAAAAATTATTCAAAATGTCATTCAGATCGGGCCTCATGTTGAATAACCACTTTTTAAACCCTCACAGTGACCAAAATTGCCATTTTTACAGAGTTTTGCTTACTCAGAAGCTTCAATTTTGACCAATTTCAGGTACAGAAATGACTTTAAACACACTTATTTTAGTTGAAAAAGTAATAATTTACATCCAACAGTCATTTAAAGTCAAAAGATTAAATGTTAAAATGTCATCAATATTGACCACTTTTTTGAACGTTCGACTGGCCCGGGGTCATCGTTTTTCATCATAAAATTGATTTTTTTGGACTCTACCAAAAATGATTCAAAATGTCATTTGGATCGGGCCCCATTTTGAATAACCACTTTTTAAACCCTCACAGTGACCAAAATTGCCATTTTTACAGAGTTTTCGCTTACTCAAAAGCTTCAATTTTGACCAATTTCAGGCACAGAAATTACTTTAAACACACTTATTTTAGTTGAAAAAGTAATAATTCACATCCAACAGTCATTTAAAGTCAAAAGATTAAATGTTAAAATTTCATCAATATTGACCACTTTTTTGACCGTTCGACTGGTCCGGAGTCATCGTTTTCATCATAAAATTGATTTTTTGGACTCTACCAAAAATGATTCAAAATGTCATTTGGATCGGGCCTCATGTTGAATAACCACTTTTTAAACCCTCACAGTGACCAAAATTGCCATTTTTACAGAGTTTTCGCTTATTCAAAGCTTCAATTTTGACCAATTTCAGGCACAGAAATGACTTTAAACACACTTATTTTAGTTGAAAAAGTAATAATTCACATCCAACCATCATTTAAAGTCGAAAGATTAAATGTTAAAATTTCATCAATATTGACCATTTTTTTGAACGTTCGACTGGTCCGGGGTCATCGTTTTTCATCATAAAATCGATTTTTTTGGACTCTACCAAAAATTATTCAAAATGTCATTCGGATCGGGCCTCATGTTGAAAAACCACTTTTTAAACCCTCACAGTGACCAAAATTGCCATTTTAACAGAGTTTTGCTTACTCAAAAGCTTCAATTTTGACCGATTTCAGGCACAGAAATGACTTTAAACACACTTATTTTAGTTGAAAAAGTAATAATTCACATCCAACAGTCATTTAAAGTCAAAAGATTAAATGTTAAAATTTCATCAATATTGACCACTTTTTTGAACGTTCGACTGGTCCGGAGTCATCGTTTTCATCATAAAATTGATTTTTTGGACTCTACCAAAAATGATTCAAAATGTCATTTGGATCGGGCCTCATGTTGAATAACCACTTTTTAAACCCTCACAGTGACCAAAATTGCCATTTTTACAGAGTTTTCGCTTATTCAAAGCTTCAATTTTGACCAATTTCAGGCACAGAAATGACTTTAAACACACTTATTTTAGTTGAAAAAGTAATAATTCACATCCAACAGTTATTTAAAGTCAAAAGATTAAATGTTAAAATTTCATCAATATTGACCACTTTTTTGAACGTTCGACTGGTCCGGGGTCATCGTTTTTCATCATAAAATTGATTTTTTGGACTCTACCAAAAATTATTCAAAATGTCATTTGGATTGGGCCTCATGTTGAATAACCACTTTTTAAACCCTCACAGTGACCAAAATTGACATTTTTACAGAGTTTTGCTTACTCAGAAGCTTCAATTTTGACCAATTTCAGGCACAGAAAACACTTTAAACACTCTTATTTTAGTTGAAAAAGTAATAATTCACATCCAACCATCATTTAAAGTCAAAAGATTAAATGTTAAAATATCATCAATATTGACCACTTTTTGGAACGTTCGACTGGTCCGGGGTCATCGTTTTTCATCATAAAATGTATTTTTTTGGACTCTACCAAAAATTATTCAAAATGTCATTCAGATCGGGCCTCATGTTGAATAACCACTTTTTAAACCCTCACAGTGACCAAAATTGCCATTTTTACAGAGTTTTGCTTACTCAGAAGCTTCAATTTTGACCAATTTCAGGTACAGAAATGACTTTAAACACACTTATTTTAGTTGAAAAAGTAATAATTTACATCCAACAGTCATTTAAAGTCAAAAGATTAAATGTTAAAATGTCATCAATATTGACCACTTTTTTGAACGTTCGACTGGCCCGGGGTCATCGTTTTTCATCATAAAATTGATTTTTTTGGACTCTACCAAAAATGATTCAAAATGTCATTTGGATCGGGCCCCATTTTGAATAACCACTTTTTAAACCCTCACAGTGACCAAAATTGCCATTTTTACAGAGTTTTCGCTTATTCTAAAGCTTCAATTTTGACCAATTTCAGGCACAGAAATTACTTTAAACACACTTATTTTAGTTGAAAAAGTAATAATTCACATCCAACAGTCATTTAAAGTCAAAAGATTAAATGTTAAAATTTCATCAATATTGACCACTTTTTTGACCGTTCGACTGGTCCGGAGTCATCGTTTTCATCATAAAATTGATTTTTTGGACTCTACCAAAAATGATTCAAAATGTCATTTGGATCGGGCCTCATGTTGAATAACCACTTTTTAAACCCTCACAGTGACCAAAATTGCCATTTTTACAGAGTTTTCGCTTATTCAAAGCTTCAATTTTGACCAATTTCAGGCACAGAAATGACTTTAAACACACTTATTTTAGTTGAAAAAGTAATAATTCACATCCAACAGTCATTTAAAGTCAAAAGATTAAATGTTAAAATTTCATCAATATTGACCATTTTTTTGAACGTTCGACTGGTCCGGGGTCATCGTTTTTCATCATAAAATTGATTTTTTTGGACTCTACCAAAAATTATTCAAAATGTCATTTGGATTGGGCATCATGTTGAATAACCACTTTTTAAACCCTCACAGTGACCAAAATTGCCATTTTTACAGAGTTTTCGCTTACTCAGAGGCTTCAATTTTGACCAATTTCAGGCACAGAAATGACTTTAAACACACTTATTTTAGTTGAAAAAGTAATAATCCACATGCAACAGTCATTTAAAGTCAAAAGTTTAAATGTTAAAAGTTTCATCAATATTGACCACTTTTTTGAACGTTCGACTGGTCCCGGGTCATCGTTTTTCATCATAAAATTGATTTTTTTGGACTCTACCAAAAATGATTCAAAATGTCATTTGGATCGGGCCTCATGTTGAATAACCACTTTTTAAACCCTCACATGACCAAAATTGCCATTTTTACAGAGTTTTGCTTACTCAGAAGCTTCAATTTTGACCAATTTCAGGCACAGAAATTACTTTAAACACACTTATTTTAGTTGAAAAAGTAATAATTCACATCCAACCATCATTTAAAGTCGAAAGATTAAATGTTAAAATATCATCAATATTGACCACTTTTTGGAACGTTTGACTGGTCCGGGGTCATCGTTTTTCATCATAAAATGTATTTTTTTGGACTCTACCAAAAATTATTCAAAATGTCATTCAGATCGGGCCTCATGTTGAATAACCACTTTTTAAACCCTCACAGTGACCAAAATTGCCATTTTTACAGAGTTTTGCTTACTCAGAAGCTTCAATTTTGACCAATTTCAGGTACAGAAATGACTTTAAACACACTTATTTTAGTTGAAAAAGTAATCATTCACATCCAACAGTTATTTAAAGTCAAAAGATTAAATGTTAAAATTTCATCAATATTGACCACTTTTTTGAATGTTCGACTGGTCCGGGGTCATCGTTTTTCATCATAAAATTGATTTTTTGGACTCTACCAAAAATTATTCAAAATGTCATTTGGATTGGGCATCATGTTGAATAACCACTTTTTAAACCCTCACAGTGACCAAAATTGCCATTTTTACAGAGTTTTGCTTACTCAGAAGCTTCAATTTTGACCAATTTCAGGCACAGAAAAGACTTTAAACACACTTATTTTAGTTGAAAAAGTAATAATTCACATCCAACCGTCATTTAAAGTCAAAAGATTAAATGTTAAAATTTCATCAATATTGACCACTTTTTTGAACGTTCGACTGGTCCGGGGTCATCGTTTTTCATCATAAAATTGATTTTTTTGGACTCTACCAAAAAGTTTTCAAAATGTCATTCGGATCGGGCCTCATGTTGAATAACCACTTTTTAAACCCTCACAGTGATCAAAATTGCCATTTTTACAGAGTTTTGCTTACTCAGAAGGTCCAATTTTGACCAATTTTAGACACAAAAATGACTTTAAACACACTTATTTTAGTTGAAAAAGTAATAATTCACATCCAACCATCATTTAAAGTCAAAAGATTAAATGTTAAAATATCATCAATATTGACCACTTTTTGGAACGTTCGACTGGTCCAGGGTCATCGTTTTTCATCATAAAATGTATTTTTTTGGACTCTACCAAAAATTATTCAAAATGTCATTCAGATCGGGCCTCATGTTGAATAACCACTTTTTAAACCCTCACAGTGACCAAAATTGCCATTTTTACAGAGTTTTGCTTACTCAGAAGCTTCAATTTTGACCAATTTCAGGTACAGAAATGACTTTAAACACACTTATTTTAGTTGAAAAAGTAATAATTTACATCCAACAGTCATTTAAAGTCAAAAGATTAAATGTTAAAATGTCATCAATATTGACCACTTTTTTGAACGTTCGACTGGCCCGGGGTCATCGTTTTTCATCATAAAATTGATTTTTTTGGACTCTACCAAAAATGATTCAAAATGTCATTTGGATCGGGCCCCATTTTGAATAACCACTTTTTAAACCCTCACAGTGACCAAAATTGCCATTTTTACAGAGTTTTCGCTTACTCAAAAGCTTCAATTTTGACCAATTTCAGGCACAGAAATTACTTTAAACACACTTATTTTAGTTGAAAAAGTAATAATTCACATCCAACAGTCATTTAAAGTCAAAAGATTAAATGTTAAAATTTCATCAATATTGACCACTTTTTTGACCGTTCGACTGGTCCGGAGTCATCGTTTTCATCATAAAATTGATTTTTTGGACTCTACCAAAAATGATTCAAAATGTCATTTGGATCGGGCCTCATGTTGAATAACCACTTTTTAAACCCTCACAGTGACCAAAATTGCCATTTTTACAGAGTTTTCGCTTATTCAAAGCTTCAATTTTGACCAATTTCAGGCACAGAAATGACTTTAAACACACTTATTTTAGTTGAAAAAGTAATAATTCACATCCAACAGTCATTTAAAGTCAAAAGATTAAATGTTAAAATTTCATCAATATTGACCATTTTTTTGAACGTTCGACTGGTCCGGGGTCATCGTTTTTCATCATAAAATCGATTTTTTTGGACTCTACCAAAAATTATTCAAAATGTCATTCGGATCGGGCCTCATGTTGAAAAACCACTTTTTAAACCCTCACAGTGACCAAAATTGCCATTTTAACAGAGTTTTGCTTACTCAAAAGCTTCAATTTTGACCGATTTCAGGCACAGAAATGACTTTAAACACACTTATTTTAGTTGAAAAAGTAATAATTCACATCCAACAGTCATTTAAAGTCAAAAGATTAAATGTTAAAATTTCATCAATATTGACCACTTTTTTGAACGTTCGACTGGTCCGGAGTCATCGTTTTCATCATAAAATTGATTTTTTGGACTCTACCAAAAATGATTCAAAATGTCATTTGGATCGGGCCTCATGTTGAATAACCACTTTTTAAACCCTCACAGTGACCAAAATTGCCATTTTTACAGAGTTTTCGCTTATTCAAAGCTTCAATTTTGACCAATTTCAGGCACAGAAATGACTTTAAACACACTTATTTTAGTTGAAAAAGTAATAATTCACATCCAACAGTTATTTAAAGTCAAAAGATTAAATGTTAAAATTTCATCAATATTGACCACTTTTTTGAACGTTCGACTGGTCCGGGGTCATCGTTTTTCATCATAAAATTGATTTTTTGGACTCTACCAAAAATTATTCAAAATGTCATTTGGATTGGGCCTCATGTTGAATAACCACTTTTTAAACCCTCACAGTGACCAAAATTGACATTTTTACAGAGTTTTGCTTACTCAGAAGCTTCAATTTTGACCAATTTCAGGCACAGAAAACACTTTAAACACTCTTATTTTAGTTGAAAAAGTAATAATTCACATCCAACCATCATTTAAAGTCAAAAGATTAAATGTTAAAATATCATCAATATTGACCACTTTTTGGAACGTTCGACTGGTCCGGGGTCATCGTTTTTCATCATAAAATGTATTTTTTTGGACTCTACCAAAAATTATTCAAAATGTCATTCAGATCGGGCCTCATGTTGAATAACCACTTTTTAAACCCTCACAGTGACCAAAATTGCCATTTTTACAGAGTTTTGCTTACTCAGAAGCTTCAATTTTGACCAATTTCAGGTACAGAAATGACTTTAAACACACTTATTTTAGTTGAAAAAGTAATAATTTACATCCAACAGTCATTTAAAGTCAAAAGATTAAATGTTAAAATGTCATCAATATTGACCACTTTTTTGAACGTTCGACTGGCCCGGGGTCATCGTTTTTCATCATAAAATTGATTTTTTTGGACTCTACCAAAAATGATTCAAAATGTCATTTGGATCGGGCCCCATTTTGAATAACCACTTTTTAAACCCTCACAGTGACCAAAATTGCCATTTTTACAGAGTTTTCGCTTATTCAAAAGCTTCAATTTTGACCAATTTCAGGCACAGAAATTACTTTAAACACACTTATTTTAGTTGAAAAAGTAATAATTCACATCCAACAGTCATTTAAAGTCAAAAGATTAAATGTTAAAATTTCATCAATATTGACCACTTTTTTGACCGTTCGACTGGTCCGGAGTCATCGTTTTCATCATAAAATTGATTTTTTGGACTCTACCAAAAATGATTCAAAATGTCATTTGGATCGGGCCTCATGTTGAATAACCACTTTTTAAACCCTCACAGTGACCAAAATTGCCATTTTTACAGAGTTTTCGCTTATTCAAAGCTTCAATTTTGACCAATTTCAGGCACAGAAATGACTTTAAACACACTTATTTTAGTTGAAAAAGTAATAATTCACATCCAACAGTCATTTAAAGTCAAAAGATTAAATGTTAAAATTTCATCAATATTGACCATTTTTTTGAACGTTCGACTGGTCCGGGGTCATCGTTTTTCATCATAAAATTGATTTTTTTGGACTCTACCAAAAATTATTCAAAATGTCATTTGGATTGGGCATCATGTTGAATAACCACTTTTTAAACCCTCACAGTGACCAAAATTGCCATTTTTACAGAGTTTTGCTTACTCAGAAGCTTCAATTTTGACCAATTTCAGGCACAGAAAAGACTTTAAACACACTTATTTTAGTTGAAAAAGTAATAATTCACATCCAACCGTCATTTAAAGTCAAAAGATTAAATGTTAAAATTTCATCAATATTGACCACTTTTTTGAACGTTCGACTGGTCCGGGGTCATCGTTTTTCATCATAAAATTGATTTTTTTGGACTCTACCAAAAATTTTTCAAAATGTCATTCGGATCGGGCCTCATGTTGAATAACCACTTTTTAAACCCTCACAGTGATCAAAATTGCCATTTTTACAGAGTTTTGCTACTCAGAAGGTCCAATTTTGACCAATTTTAGACACAAAAATGACTTTAAACACACTTATTTTAGTTGAAAAAGTAATAATTCACATCCAACCATCATTTAAAGTCAAAAGATTAAATGTTAAAATATCATCAATATTGACCACTTTTTGGAACGTTCGACTGGTCCGGGGTCATCGTTTTTCATCATAAAATGTATTTTTTTGGACTCTACCAAAAATTATTCAAAATGTCATTCAGATCGGGCCTCATGTTGAATAACCACTTTTTAAACCCTCACAGTGACCAAAATTGCCATTTTTACAGAGTTTTGCTTACTCAGAAGCTTCAATTTTGACCAATTTCAGGTACAGAAATGACTTTAAACACACTTATTTTAGTTGAAAAAGTAATAATTTACATCCAACAGTCATTTAAAGTCAAAAGATTAAATGTTAAAATGTCATCAATATTGACCACTTTTTTGAACGTTCGACTGGCCCGGGGTCATCGTTTTTCATCATAAAATTGTTTTTTTTGGACTCTACCAAAAATGATTCAAAATGTCATTTGGATCGGGCCCCATTTTGAATAACCACTTTTTAAACCCTCACAGTGACCAAAATTGCCATTTTTACAGAGTTTTCGCTTACTCAAAAGCTTCAATTTTGACCAATTTCAGGCACAGAAATTACTTTAAACACACTTATTTTAGTTGAAAAAGTAATAATTCACATCCAACAGTCATTTAAAGTCAAAAGATTAAATGTTAAAATTTCATCAATATTGACCATTTTTTTGAACGTTCGACTGGTCCGGGGTCATCGTTTTTCATCATAAAATTGATTTTTTTGGACTCTACCAAAAATTATTCAAAATGTCATTCGGATCGGGCCTCATGTTGAAAAACCACTTTTTAAACCCTCACAGTGACCAAAATTGCCATTTTAACAGAGTTTTGCTTACTCAGAAGCTTCAATTTTGACCGATTTCAGGCACAGAAATGACTTTAAACACACTTATTTTAGTTGAAAAAGTAATAATTCACATCCAACAGTCATTTAAAGTCAAAAGATTAAATGTTAAAATTTCATCAATATTGACCATTTTTTTGAACGTTCGACTGGTCCGGGGTCATCGTTTTTCATCATAAAATTGATTTTTTTGGACTCTACCAAAAATTATTCAAAATGTCATTCGGATCGGGCCTCATGTTGAAAAACCACTTTTTAAACCCTCACAGTGACCAAAATTGCCATTTTAACAGAGTTTTGCTTACTCAGAAGCTTCAATTTTGACCGATTTCAGGCACAGAAATGACTTTAAACACACTTATTTTAGTTGAAAAAGTAATAATTCACATCCAACAGTCATTTAAAGTCAAAAGATTAAATGTTAAAATTTCATCAATATTGACCACTTTTTTGAACGTTCGACTGGTCCGGAGTCATCGTTTTCATCATAAAATTGATTTTTTGGACTCTACCAAAAATGATTCAAAATGTCATTTGGATCGGGCCTCATGTTGAATAACCACTTTTTAAACCCTCACAGTGACCAAAATTGCCATTTTTACAGAGTTTTCGCTTATTCAAAGCTTCAATTTTGACCAATTTCAGGCACAGAAATGACTTTAAACACACTTATTTTAGTTGAAAAAGTAATAATTCACATCCAACAGTTATTTAAAGTCAAAAGATTAAATGTTAAAATTTCATCAATATTGACCACTTTTTTGAACGTTCGACTGGTCCGGGGTCATCGTTTTTCATCATAAAATTGATTTTTTGGACTCTACCAAAAATTATTCAAAATGTCATTTGGATTGGGCCTCATGTTGAATAACCACTTTTTAAACCCTCACAGTGACCAAAATTGACATTTTTACAGAGTTTTGCTTACTCAGAAGCTTCAATTTTGACCAATTTCAGGCACAGAAAACACTTTAAACACACTTATTTTAGTTGAAAAAGTAATAATTCACATCCAACCATCATTTAAAGTCAAAAGATTAAATGTTAAAATATCATCAATATTGACCACTTTTTGGAACGTTCGACTGGTCCGGGGTCATCGTTTTTCATCATAAAATGTATTTTTTTGGACTCTACCAAAAATTATTCAAAATGTCATTCAGATCGGGCCTCATGTTGAATAACCACTTTTTAAACCCTCACAGTGACCAAAATTGCCATTTTTACAGAGTTTTGCTTACTCAGAAGCTTCAATTTTGACCAATTTCAGGTACAGAAATGACTTTAAACACACTTATTTTAGTTGAAAAAGTAATAATTTACATCCAACAGTCATTTAAAGTCAAAAGATTAAATGTTAAAATGTCATCAATATTGACCACTTTTTTGAACGTTCGACTGGCCCGGGGTCATCGTTTTTCATCATAAAATTGATTTTTTTGGACTCTACCAAAAATGATTCAAAATGTCATTTGGATCGGGCCCCATTTTGAATAACCACTTTTTAAACCCTCACAGTGACCAAAATTGCCATTTTTACAGAGTTTTCGCTTATTCAAAAGCTTCAATTTTGACCAATTTCAGGCACAGAAATTACTTTAAACACACTTATTTTAGTTGAAAAAGTAATAATTCACATCCAACAGTCATTTAAAGTCAAAAGATTAAATGTTAAAATTTCATCAATATTGACCACTTTTTTGACCGTTCGACTGGTCCGGAGTCATCGTTTTCATCATAAAATTGATTTTTTGGACTCTACCAAAAATGATTCAAAATGTCATTTGGATCGGGCCTCATGTTGAATAACCACTTTTTAAACCCTCACAGTGACCAAAATTGCCATTTTTACAGAGTTTTCGCTTATTCAAAGCTTCAATTTTGACCAATTTCAGGCACAGAAATGACTTTAAACACACTTATTTTAGTTGAAAAAGTAATAATTCACATCCAACCGTCATTTAAAGTCAAAAGATTAAATGTTAAAATTTCATCAATATTGACCACTTTTTTGAACGTTCGACTGGTCCGGGGTCATCGTTTTTCATCATAAAATTGATTTTTTTGGACTCTACCAAAAAATTTTCAAAATGTCATTCGGATCGGGCCTCATGTTGAATAACCACTTTTTAAACCCTCACAGTGATCAAAATTGCCATTTTTACAGAGTTTTGCTACTCAGAAGGTCCAATTTTGACCAATTTTAGACACAAAAATGACTTTAAACACACTTATTTTAGTTGAAAAAGTAATAATTCACATCCAACCATCATTTAAAGTCAAAAGATTAAATGTTAAAATATCATCAATATTGACCACTTTTTGGAACGTTCGACTGGTCCGGGGTCATCGTTTTTCATCATAAAATGTATTTTTTTGGACTCTACCAAAAATTATTCAAAATGTCATTCAGATCGGGCCTCATGTTGAATAACCACTTTTTAAACCCTCACAGTGACCAAAATTGCCATTTTTACAGAGTTTTGCTTACTCAGAAGCTTCAATTTTGACCAATTTCAGGTACAGAAATGACTTTAAACACACTTATTTTAGTTGAAAAAGTAATAATTTACATCCAACAGTCATTTAAAGTCAAAAGATTAAATGTTAAAATGTCATCAATATTGACCACTTTTTTGAACGTTCGACTGGCCCGGGGTCATCGTTTTTCATCATAAAATTGTTTTTTTTGGACTCTACCAAAAATGATTCAAAATGTCATTTGGATCGGGCCCCATTTTGAATAACCACTTTTTAAACCCTCACAGTGACCAAAATTGCCATTTTTACAGAGTTTTCGCTTACTCAAAAGCTTCAATTTTGACCAATTTCAGGCACAGAAATTACTTTAAACACACTTATTTTAGTTGAAAAAGTAATAATTCACATCCAACAGTCATTTAAAGTCAAAAGATTAAATGTTAAAATTTCATCAATATTGACCATTTTTTTGAACGTTCGACTGGTCCGGGGTCATCGTTTTTCATCATAAAATTGATTTTTTTGGACTCTACCAAAAATTATTCAAAATGTCATTCGGATCGGGCCTCATGTTGAAAAACCACTTTTTAAACCCTCACAGTGACCAAAATTGCCATTTTAACAGAGTTTTGCTTACTCAGAAGCTTCAATTTTGACCGATTTCAGGCACAGAAATGACTTTAAACACACTTATTTTAGTTGAAAAAGTAATAATTCACATCCAACAGTTATTTAAAGTCAAAAGATTAAATGTTAAAATTTCATCAATATTGACCACTTTTTTGAACGTTCGACTGGTCCGGGGTCATCGTTTTTCATCATAAAATTGATTTTTTGGACTCTACCAAAAATTATTCAAAATGTCATTTGGATTGGGCCTCATGTTGAATAACCACTTTTTAAACCCTCACAGTGACCAAAATTGACATTTTTACAGAGTTTTGCTTACTCAGAAGCTTCAATTTTGACCAATTTCAGGCACAGAAAACACTTTAAACACACTTATTTTAGTTGAAAAAGTAATAATTCACATCCAACCATCATTTAAAGTCAAAAGATTAAATGTTAAAATATCATCAATATTGACCACTTTTTGGAACGTTCGACTGGTCCGGGGTCATCGTTTTTCATCATAAAATGTATTTTTTTGGACTCTACCAAAAATTATTCAAAATGTCATTCAGATCGGGCCTCATGTTGAATAACCACTTTTTAAACCCTCACAGTGACCAAAATTGCCATTTTTACAGAGTTTTGCTTACTCAGAAGCTTCAATTTTGACCAATTTCAGGTACAGAAATGACTTTAAACACACTTATTTTAGTTGAAAAAGTAATAATTTACATCCAACAGTCATTTAAAGTCAAAAGATTAAATGTTAAAATGTCATCAATATTGACCACTTTTTTGAACGTTCGACTGGCCCGGGGTCATCGTTTTTCATCATAAAATTGATTTTTTTGGACTCTACCAAAAATGATTCAAAATGTCATTTGGATCGGGCCCCATTTTGAATAACCACTTTTTAAACCCTCACAGTGACCAAAATTGCCATTTTTACAGAGTTTTCGCTTACTCAAAAGCTTCAATTTTGACCAATTTCAGGCACAGAAATTACTTTAAACGCACTTATTTTAGTTGAAAAAGTAATAATTCACATCCAACAGTCATTTAAAGTCAAAAGATTAAATGTTAAAATTTCATCAATATTGACCACTTTTTTGACCGTTCGACTGGTCCGGAGTCATCGTTTTCATCATAAAATTGATTTTTTGGACTCTACCAAAAATGATTCAAAATGTCATTTGGATCGGGCCTCATGTTGAATAACCACTTTTTAAACCCTCACAGTGACCAAAATTGCCATTTTTACAGAGTTTTCGCTTATTCAAAGCTTCAATTTTGACCAATTTCAGGCACAGAAATGACTTTAAACACACTTATTTTAGTTGAAAAAGTAATAATTCACATCCAACAGTCATTTAAAGTCAAAAGATTAAATGTTAAAATTTCATCAATATTGACCATTTTTTTGAACGTTCGACTGGTCCGGGGTCATCGTTTTTCATCATAAAATTGATTTTTTTGGACTCTACCAAAAATTATTCAAAATGTCATTCGGATCGGGCCTCATGTTGAAAAACCACTTTTTAAACCCTCACAGTGACCAAAATTGCCATTTTAACAGAGTTTTGCTTACTCAGAAGCTTCAATTTTGACCGATTTCAGGCACAGAAATGACTTTAAACACACTTATTTTAGTTGAAAAAGTAATAATTCACATCCAACAGTCATTTAAAGTCAAAAGATTAAATGTTAAAATTTCATCAATATTGACCACTTTTTTGAACGTTCGACTGGTCCGGAGTCATCGTTTTCATCATAAAATTGATTTTTTGGACTCTACCAAAAATGATCGTGCCTCATGTTGAATAACCACTTTTTAAACCCTCACAGTGACCAAAATTGCCATTTTTACAGAGTTTTTGCTTATTCAAAGCTTCAATTTTGACCAATTTCAGGCACAGAAATGACTTTAAACACACTTATTTTAGTTGAAAAAGTAATAATTCACATCCAACAGTTATTTAAAGTCAAAAGATTAAATGTTAAAATGTCATCAATATTGACCACTTTTTTGAATGTTCGACTGGTCCGGTTCATCGTTTTTCATCATAAAATTGATTTTTTGGACTCTACCAAAAATTATACAAAATGTCATTTGGATTGGGCCTCATGTTGAATAACCACTTTTTAAACCCTCACAGTGACCAAAATTGCCATTTTTACAGAGTTTTGCTTACTCAGAAGCTTCAATTTTGACCAATTTCAGGCACAGAAATGACTTTAAACACACTTATTTTAGTTGAAAAAGTAATAATTCACATCCAACAGTTATTTAAAGTCAAAAGATTAAATGTTAAAATTTCATCAATATTGACCACTTTTTTGAACGTTCGACTGGTCCGGGGTCATCGTTTTTCATCATAAAATTGATTTTTTGGACTCTACCAAAAATTATTCAAAATGTCATTTGGATTGGGCCTCATGTTGAATAACCACTTTTTAAACCCTCACAGTGACCAAAATTGACATTTTTACAGAGTTTTGCTTACTCAGAAGCTTCAATTTTGACCAATTTCAGGCACAGAAAACACTTTAAACACACTTATTTTAGTTGAAAAAGTAATAATTCACATCCAACCATCATTTAAAGTCAAAAGATTAAATGTTAAAATATCATCAATATTGACCACTTTTTGGAACGTTCGACTGGTCCGGGGTCATCGTTTTTCATCATAAAATGTATTTTTTTGGACTCTACCAAAAATTATTCAAAATGTCATTCAGATCGGGCCTCATGTTGAATAACCACTTTTTAAACCCTCACAGTGACCAAAATTGCCATTTTTACAGAGTTTTGCTTACTCAGAAGCTTCAATTTTGACCAATTTCAGGTACAGAAATGACTTTAAACACACTTATTTTAGTTGAAAAAGTAATAATTTACATCCAACAGTCATTTAAAGTCAAAAGATTAAATGTTAAAATGTCATCAATATTGACCACTTTTTTGAACGTTCGACTGGCCCGGGGTCATCGTTTTTCATCATAAAATTGATTTTTTTGGACTCTACCAAAAATGATTCAAAATGTCATTTGGATCGGGCCCCATTTTGAATAACCACTTTTTAAACCCTCACAGTGACCAAAATTGCCATTTTTACAGAGTTTTCGCTTACTCAAAAGCTTCAATTTTGACCAATTTCAGGCACAGAAATTACTTTAAACACACTTATTTTAGTTGAAAAAGTAATAATTCACATCCAACAGTCATTTAAAGTCAAAAGATTAAATGTTAAAATTTCATCAATATTGACCACTTTTTTGACAGTTCGACTGGTCCGGAGTCATCGTTTTCATCATAAAATTGATTTTTTGGACTCTACCAAAAATGATTCAAAATGTCATTTGGATCGGGCCTCATGTTGAATAACCACTTTTTAAACCCTCACAGTGACCAAAATTGCCATTTTTACAGAGTTTTCGCTTATTCAAAGCTTCAATTTTGACCAATTTCAGGCACAGAAATGACTTTAAACACACTTATTTTAGTTGAAAAAGTAATAATTCACATCCAACAGTCATTTAAAGTCAAAAGATTAAATGTTAAAATTTCATCAATATTGACCATTTTTTTGAACGTTCGACTGGTCCGGGGTCATCGTTTTTCATCATAAAATTGATTTTTTTGGACTCTACCAAAAATTATTCAAAATGTCATTCGGATCGGGCCTCATGTTGAAAAACCACTTTTTAAACCCTCACAGTGACCAAAATTGCCATTTTAACAGAGTTTTGCTTACTCAGAAGCTTCAATTTTGACCGATTTCAGGCACAGAAATGACTTTAAACACACTTATTTTAGTTGAAAAAGTAATAATTCACATCCAACAGTCATTTAAAGTCAAAAGATTAAATGTTAAAATTTCATCAATATTGACCACTTTTTTGAACGTTCGACTGGTCCGGAGTCATCGTTTTTCATCATAAAATTGATTTTTTGGACTCTACCAAAAATTATTCAAAATGTCATTTGGATTGGGCCTCATGTTGAATAACCACTTTTTAAACCCTCACAGTGACCAAAATTGACATTTTTACAGAGTTTTGCTTACTCAGAAGCTTCAATTTTGACCAATTTCAGGCACAGAAAACACTTTAAACACACTTATTTTAGTTGAAAAAGTTATAATTCACATCCAACAGTTATTTAAAGTCAAAAGATTAAATATTAAAATTTCATCAATATTGACCACTTTTTTGAACGTTCGACTGGTCCGGGGTCATCGTTTTTCATCATAAAATTGATTTTTTGGATTCTACCAAAAATTATTCAAAATGTAATTTGGAGCGGGCCTCATGTTAAATAACCACTTTTTAAAACCTCACAGTGACCAAAATTGCCATTTTTACAGAATTTTGCTTACTCAGAAGCTTCAATTTTGACCAATTTCAGGCACAGAAATGACTTTAAACACACTTATTTTAGTTGAAAAAGTAATAATTCACATCCAACAGTCATTTAAAGACAAATGATTAAATGTTAAAATTTCATCAATATTGACCACTTTTTTGAACGTTCGACTGGTCCGGGGTCATCGTTTTTCATCATAAAATTAATTTTTTTGGACTCTACCAAAAATGATTCAAAATGTCATTTGGATCGGGCCCCATGTTGAATAACCACTTTTTAAACCCTCACAGTGACCAAAATTGCCATTTTTACAGAGTTTTGCTTACTCAGAAGCTTCAATTTTGACCAATTTCAGGTACAGAAATGACTTTAAACACACTTATTTTAGTTGAAAAAGTAATAATTTACATCCAACAGTCATTTAAAGTCAAAAGATTAAATGTTAAAATGTCATCAATATTGACCACTTTTTTGAACGTTCGACTGGCCCGGGGTCATCGTTTTTCATCATAAAATTGATTTTTTTGGACTCTACCAAAAATGATTCAAAATGTCATTTGGATCGGGCCCCATTTTGAATAACCACTTTTTAAACCCTCACAGTGACCAAAATTGCCATTTTTACAGAGTTTTCGCTTACTCAAAAGCTTCAATTTTGACCAATTTCAGGCACAGAAATTACTTTAAACACACTTATTTTAGTTGAAAAAGTAATAATTCACATCCAACAGTCATTTAAAGTCAAAAGATTAAATGTTAAAATTTCATCAATATTGACCACTTTTTTGACCGTTCGACTGGTCCGGAGTCATCGTTTTCATCATAAAATTGATTTTTTGGACTCTACCAAAAATGATTCAAAATGTCATTTGGATCGGGCCTCATGTTGAATAACCACTTTTTAAACCCTCACAGTGACCAAAATTGCCATTTTTACAGAGTTTTGCTTACTCAGAAGCTTCAATTTTGACCGATTTCAGGCACAGAAATGACTTTAAACACACTTATTTTAGTTGAAAAAGTAATAATTCACATCCAACAGTTATTTAAAGTCAAAAGATTAAATGTTAAAATTTCATCAATATTGACCACTTTTTTGAACGTTCGACTGGTCCGGGGTCATCGTTTTTCATCATAAAATTGATTTTTTGGACTCTACCAAAAATTATTCAAAATGTCATTTGGATTGGGCCTCATGTTGAATAACCACTTTTTAAACCCTCACAGTGACCAAAATTGACATTTTTACAGAGTTTTGCTTACTCAGAAGCTTCAATTTTGACCAATTTCAGGCACAGAAAACACTTTAAACACACTTATTTTAGTTGAAAAAGTAATAATTCACATCCAACCATCATTTAAAGTCAAAAGATTAAATGTTAAAATATCATCAATATTGACCACTTTTTGGAACGTTCGACTGGTCCGGGGTCATCGTTTTTCATCATAAAATGTATTTTTTTGGACTCTACCAAAAATTATTCAAAATGTCATTCAGATCGGGC
This sequence comes from Lissotriton helveticus, assembly GCF_964261635.1. NCBI lineage: Eukaryota > Metazoa > Chordata > Amphibia > Caudata > Salamandridae > Lissotriton > Lissotriton helveticus. Next base: position 9,612 of record NW_027611884.1, on the reverse strand, counting down.
CTCATGTTGAATAACCACTTTTTAAACCCTCACAGTGACCAAAATTGCCATTTTTACAGAGTTTTGCTTACTCAGAAGCTTCAATTTTGACCAATTTCAGGTACAGAAATGACTTTAAACACACTTATTTTAGTTGAAAAAGTAATAATTTACATCCAACAGTCATTTAAAGTCAAAAGATTAAATGTTAAAATGTCATCAATATTGACCACTTTTTTGAACGTTCGACTGGCCCGGGGTCATCGTTTTTCATCATAAAATTGATTTTTTTGGACTCTACCAAAAATGATTCAAAATGTCATTTGGATCGGGCCCCATTTTGAATAACCACTTTTTAAACCCTCACAGTGACCAAAATTGCCATTTTTACAGAGTTTTCGCTTACTCAAAAGCTTCAATTTTGACCAATTTCAGGCACAGAAATTACTTTAAACACACTTATTTTAGTTGAAAAAGTAATAATTCACATCCAACAGTCATTTAAAGTCAAAAGATTAAATGTTAAAATTTCATCAATATTGACCACTTTTTTGACCGTTCGACTGGTCCGGAGTCATCGTTTTCATCATAAAATTGATTTTTTGGACTCTACCAAAAATGATTCAAAATGTCATTTGGATCGGGCCTCATGTTGAATAACCACTTTTTAAACCCTCACAGTGACCAAAATTGCCATTTTTACAGAGTTTTCGCTTATTCAAAGCTTCAATTTTGACCAATTTCAGGCACAGAAATGACTTTAAACACACTTATTTTAGTTGAAAAAGTAATAATTCACATCCAACAGTCATTTAAAGTCAAAAGATTAAATGTTAAAATTTCATCAATATTGACCATTTTTTTGAACGTTCGACTGGTCCGGGGTCATCGTTTTTCATCATAAAATTGATTTTTTTGGACTCTACCAAAAATTATTCAAAATGTCATTCGGATCGGGCCTCATGTTGAAAAACCACTTTTTAAACCCTCACAGTGACCAAAATTGCCATTTTAACAGAGTTTTGCTTACTCAGAAGCTTCAATTTTGACCGATTTCAGGCACAGAAATGACTTTAAACACACTTATTTTAGTTGAAAAAGTAATAATTCACATCCAACAGTCATTTAAAGTCAAAAGATTAAATGTTAAAATTTCATCAATATTGACCACTTTTTTGAACGTTCGACTGGTCCGGAGTCATCGTTTTCATCATAAAATTGATTTTTTGGACTCTACCAAAAATGATCGTGCCTCATGTTGAATAACCACTTTTTAAACCCTCACAGTGACCAAAATTGCCATTTTTACAGAGTTTTTGCTTATTCAAAGCTTCAATTTTGACCAATTTCAGGCACAGAAATGACTTTAAACACACTTATTTTAGTTGAAAAAGTAATAATTCACATCCAACAGTTATTTAAAGTCAAAAGATTAAATGTTAAAATGTCATCAATATTGACCACTTTTTTGAATGTTCGACTGGTCCGGTTCATCGTTTTTCATCATAAAATTGATTTTTTGGACTCTACCAAAAATTATACAAAATGTCATTTGGATTGGGCCTCATGTTGAATAACCACTTTTTAAACCCTCACAGTGACCAAAATTGCCATTTTTACAGAGTTTTGCTTACTCAGAAGCTTCAATTTTGACCAATTTCAGGCACAGAAATGACTTTAAACACACTTATTTTAGTTGAAAAAGTAATAATTCACATCCAACAGTTATTTAAAGTCAAAAGATTAAATGTTAAAATTTCATCAATATTGACCACTTTTTTGAACGTTCGACTGGTCCGGGGTCATCGTTTTTCATCATAAAATTGATTTTTTGGACTCTACCAAAAATTATTCAAAATGTCATTTGGATTGGGCCTCATGTTGAATAACCACTTTTTAAACCCTCACAGTGACCAAAATTGACATTTTTACAGAGTTTTGCTTACTCAGAAGCTTCAATTTTGACCAATTTCAGGCACAGAAAACACTTTAAACACACTTATTTTAGTTGAAAAAGTAATAATTCACATCCAACCATCATTTAAAGTCAAAAGATTAAATGTTAAAATATCATCAATATTGACCACTTTTTGGAACGTTCGACTGGTCCGGGGTCATCGTTTTTCATCATAAAATGTATTTTTTTGGACTCTACCAAAAATTATTCAAAATGTCATTCAGATCGGGCCTCATGTTGAATAACCACTTTTTAAACCCTCACAGTGACCAAAATTGCCATTTTTACAGAGTTTTGCTTACTCAGAAGCTTCAATTTTGACCAATTTCAGGTACAGAAATGACTTTAAACACACTTATTTTAGTTGAAAAAGTAATAATTTACATCCAACAGTCATTTAAAGTCAAAAGATTAAATGTTAAAATGTCATCAATATTGACCACTTTTTTGAACGTTCGACTGGCCCGGGGTCATCGTTTTTCATCATAAAATTGATTTTTTTGGACTCTACCAAAAATGATTCAAAATGTCATTTGGATCGGGCCCCATTTTGAATAACCACTTTTTAAACCCTCACAGTGACCAAAATTGCCATTTTTACAGAGTTTTCGCTTACTCAAAAGCTTCAATTTTGACCAATTTCAGGCACAGAAATTACTTTAAACACACTTATTTTAGTTGAAAAAGTAATAATTCACATCCAACAGTCATTTAAAGTCAAAAGATTAAATGTTAAAATTTCATCAATATTGACCACTTTTTTGACCGTTCGACTGGTCCGGAGTCATCGTTTTCATCATAAAATTGATTTTTTGGACTCTACCAAAAATGATTCAAAATGTCATTTGGATCGGGCCTCATGTTGAATAACCACTTTTTAAACCCTCACAGTGACCAAAATTGCCATTTTTACAGAGTTTTCGCTTATTCAAAGCTTCAATTTTGACCAATTTCAGGCACAGAAATGACTTTAAACACACTTATTTTAGTTGAAAAAGTAATAATTCACATCCAACAGTCATTTAAAGTCAAAAGATTAAATGTTAAAATTTCATCAATATTGACCATTTTTTTGAACGTTCGACTGGTCCGGGGTCATCGTTTTTCATCATAAAATTGATTTTTTTGGACTCTACCAAAAATTATTCAAAATGTCATTCGGATCGGGCCTCATGTTGAAAAACCACTTTTTAAACCCTCACAGTGACCAAAATTGCCATTTTAACAGAGTTTTGCTTACTCAGAAGCTTCAATTTTGACCGATTTCAGGCACAGAAATGACTTTAAACACACTTATTTTAGTTGAAAAAGTAATAATTCACATCCAACAGTCATTTAAAGTCAAAAGATTAAATGTTAAAATTTCATCAATATTGACCACTTTTTTGAACGTTCGACTGGTCCGGAGTCATCGTTTTCATCATAAAATTGATTTTTTGGACTCTACCAAAAATGATCGTGCCTCATGTTGAATAACCACTTTTTAAACCCTCACAGTGACCAAAATTGCCATTTTTACAGAGTTTTTGCTTATTCAAAGCTTCAATTTTGACCAATTTCAGGCACAGAAATGACTTTAAACACACTTATTTTAGTTGAAAAAGTAATAATTCACATCCAACAGTTATTTAAAGTCAAAAGATTAAATGTTAAAATTTCATCAATATTGACCACTTTTTTGAACGTTCGACTGGTCCGGGGTCATCGTTTTTCATCATAAAATTGATTTTTTGGACTCTACCAAAAATTATTCAAAATGTCATTTGGATTGGGCCTCATGTTGAATAACCACTTTTTAAACCCTCACAGTGACCAAAATTGACATTTTTACAGAGTTTTGCTTACTCAGAAGCTTCAATTTTGACCAATTTCAGGCACAGAAAACACTTTAAACACACTTATTTTAGTTGAAAAAGTAATAATTCACATCCAACCATCATTTAAAGTCAAAAGATTAAATGTTAAAATATCATCAATATTGACCACTTTTTGGAACGTTCGACTGGTCCGGGGTCATCGTTTTTCATCATAAAATGTATTTTTTTGGACTCTACCAAAAATTATTCAAAATGTCATTCAGATCGGGCCTCATGTTGAATAACCACTTTTTAAACCCTCACAGTGACCAAAATTGCCATTTTTACAGAGTTTTGCTTACTCAGAAGCTTCAATTTTGACCAATTTCAGGTACAGAAATGACTTTAAACACACTTATTTTAGTTGAAAAAGTAATAATTTACATCCAACAGTCATTTAAAGTCAAAAGATTAAATGTTAAAATGTCATCAATATTGACCACTTTTTTGAACGTTCGACTGGCCCGGGGTCATCGTTTTTCATCATAAAATTGATTTTTTTGGACTCTACCAAAAATGATTCAAAATGTCATTTGGATCGGGCCCCATTTTGAATAACCACTTTTTAAACCCTCACAGTGACCAAAATTGCCATTTTTACAGAGTTTTCGCTTACTCAAAAGCTTCAATTTTGACCAATTTCAGGCACAGAAATTACTTTAAACACACTTATTTTAGTTGAAAAAGTAATAATTCACATCCAACAGTCATTTAAAGTCAAAAGATTAAATGTTAAAATTTCATCAATATTGACCACTTTTTTGACCGTTCGACTGGTCCGGAGTCATCGTTTTCATCATAAAATTGATTTTTTGGACTCTACCAAAAATGATTCAAAATGTCATTTGGATCGGGCCTCATGTTGAATAACCACTTTTTAAACCCTCACAGTGACCAAAATTGCCATTTTTACAGAGTTTTCGCTTATTCAAAGCTTCAATTTTGACCAATTTCAGGCACAGAAATGACTTTAAACACACTTATTTTAGTTGAAAAAGTAATAATTCACATCCAACAGTCATTTAAAGTCAAAAGATTAAATGTTAAAATTTCATCAATATTGACCATTTTTTTGAACGTTCGACTGGTCCGGGGTCATCGTTTTTCATCATAAAATTGATTTTTTTGGACTCTACCAAAAATTATTCAAAATGTCATTCGGATCGGGCCTCATGTTGAAAAACCACTTTTTAAACCCTCACAGTGACCAAAATTGACATTTTTACAGAGTTTTGCTTACTCAGAAGCTTCAATTTTGACCAATTTCAGGCACAGAAAACACTTTAAACACACTTATTTTAGTTGAAAAAGTTATAATTCACATCCAACAGTTATTTAAAGTCAAAAGATTAAATATTAAAATTTCATCAATATTGACCACTTTTTTGAACGTTCGACTGGTCCGGGGTCATCGTTTTTCATCATAAAATTGATTTTTTGGATTCTACCAAAAATTATTCAAAATGTAATTTGGAGCGGGCCTCATGTTAAATAACCACTTTTTAAAACCTCACAGTGACCAAAATTGCCATTTTTACAGAATTTTGCTTACTCAGAAGCTTCAATTTTGACCGATTTCAGGCACAGAAATGACTTTAAACACACTTATTTTAGTTGAAAAAGTAATAATTCACATCCAACAGTCATTTAAAGTCAAAAGATTAAATGTTAAAATTTCATCAATATTGACCACTTTTTTGAACGTTCGACTGGTCCGGGGTCATCGTTTTTCATCATAAAATTGATTTTTTGGATTCTACCAAAAATTATTCAAAATGTAATTTGGAGCGGGCCTCATGTTAAATAACCACTTTTTAAAACCTCACAGTGACCAAAATTGCCATTTTTACAGAATTTTGCTTACTCAGAAGCTTCAATTTTGACCGATTTCAGGCACAGAAATGACTTTAAACACACTTATTTTAGTTGAAAAAGTAATAATTCACATCCAACAGTCATTTAAAGTCAAAAGATTAAATGTTAAAATTTCATCAATATTGACCACTTTTTTGAACGTTCGACTGGTCCGGAGTCATCGTTTTTCATCATAAAATTGATTTTTTGGACTCTACCAAAAATTATTCAAAATGTCATTTGGATTGGGCCTCATGTTGAATAACCACTTTTTAAACCCTCACAGTGACCAAAATTGACATTTTTACAGAGTTTTGCTTACTCAGAAGCTTCAATTTTGACCAATTTCAGGCACAGAAAACACTTTAAACACACTTATTTTAGTTGAAAAAGTTATAATTCACATCCAACAGTTATTTAAAGTCAAAAGATTAAATATTAAAATTTCATCAATATTGACCACTTTTTTGAACGTTCGACTGGTCCGGGGTCATCGTTTTTCATCATAAAATTGATTTTTTGGATTCTACCAAAAATTATTCAAAATGTAATTTGGAGCGGGCCTCATGTTAAATAACCACTTTTTAAAACCTCACAGTGACCAAAATTGCCATTTTTACAGAATTTTGCTTACTCAGAAGCTTCAATTTTGACCAATTTCAGGCACAGAAATGACTTTAAACACACTTATTTTAGTTGAAAAAGTAATAATTCACATCCAACAGTCATTTAAAGACAAATGATTAAATGTTAAAATTTCATCAATATTGACCACTTTTTTGAACGTTCGACTGGTCCGGGGTCATCGTTTTTCATCATAAAATTAATTTTTTTGGACTCTACCAAAAATGATTCAAAATGTCATTTGGATCGGGCCCCATGTTGAATAACCACTTTTTAACCCTCACAGTGACCAAAATTGCCATTTTTACAGAGTTTTGCTTACTCAGAAGCTTCAATTTTGACCAATTTCAGGTACAGAAATGACTTTAAACACACTTATTTTAGTTGAAAAAGTAATAATTTACATCCAACAGTCATTTAAAGTCAAAAGATTAAATGTTAAAATGTCATCAATATTGACCACTTTTTTGAACGTTCGACTGGCCCGGGGTCATCGTTTTTCATCATAAAATTGATTTTTTTGGACTCTACCAAAAATGATTCAAAATGTCATTTGGATCGGGCCCCATTTTGAATAACCACTTTTTAAACCCTCACAGTGACCAAAATTGCCATTTTTACAGAGTTTTCGCTTACTCAAAAGCTTCAATTTTGACCAATTTCAGGCACAGAAATTACTTTAAACACACTTATTTTAGTTGAAAAAGTAATAATTCACATCCAACAGTCATTTAAAGTCAAAAGATTAAATGTTAAAATTTCATCAATATTGACCACTTTTTTGACCGTTCGACTGGTCCGGAGTCATCGTTTTCATCATAAAATTGATTTTTTGGACTCTACCAAAAATGATTCAAAATGTCATTTGGATCGGGCCTCATGTTGAATAACCACTTTTTAAACCCTCACAGTGACCAAAATTGCCATTTTTACAGAGTTTTCGCTTATTCAAAGCTTCAATTTTGACCAATTTCAGGCACAGAAATGACTTTAAACACACTTATTTTAGTTGAAAAAGTAATAATTCACATCCAACAGTCATTTAAAGTCAAAAGATTAAATGTTAAAATTTCATCAATATTGACCATTTTTTTGAACGTTCGACTGGTCCGGGGTCATCGTTTTTCATCATAAAATTGATTTTTTTGGACTCTACCAAAAATTATTCAAAATGTCATTCGGATCGGGCCTCATGTTGAAAAACCACTTTTTAAACCCTCACAGTGACCAAAATTGCCATTTTAACAGAGTTTTGCTTACTCAGAAGCTTCAATTTTGACCGATTTCAGGCACAGAAATGACTTTAAACACACTTATTTTAGTTGAAAAAGTAATAATTCACATCCAACAGTCATTTAAAGTCAAAAGATTAAATGTTAAAATTTCATCAATATTGACCACTTTTTTGAACGTTCGACTGGTCCGGAGTCATCGTTTTCATCATAAAATTGATTTTTTGGACTCTACCAAAAATGATCGTGCCTCATGTTGAATAACCACTTTTTAAACCCTCACAGTGACCAAAATTGCCATTTTTACAGAGTTTTTGCTTATTCAAAGCTTCAATTTTGACCAATTTCAGGCACAGAAATGACTTTAAACACACTTATTTTAGTTGAAAAAGTAATAATTCACATCCAACAGTTATTTAAAGTCAAAAGATTAAATGTTAAAATGTCATCAATATTGACCACTTTTTTGAACGTTCGACTGGTCCGGTTCATCGTTTTTCATCATAAAATTGATTTTTTGGACTCTACCAAAAATTATACAAAATGTCATTTGGATTGGGCCTCATGTTGAATAACCACTTTTTAAACCCTCACAGTGACCAAAATTGCCATTTTTACAGAGTTTTGCTTACTCAGAAGCTTCAATTTTGACCAATTTCAGGCACAGAAATGACTTTAAACACACTTATTTTAGTTGAAAAAGTAATAATTCACATCCAACAGTTATTTAAAGTCAAAAGATTAAATGTTAAAATTTCATCAATATTGACCACTTTTTTGAACGTTCGACTGGTCCGGGGTCATCGTTTTTCATCATAAAATTGATTTTTTGGACTCTACCAAAAATTATTCAAAATGTCATTTGGATTGGGCCTCATGTTGAATAACCACTTTTTAAACCCTCACAGTGACCAAAATTGCCATTTTTACAGAGTTTTGCTTACTCAGAAGCTTCAATTTTGACCAATTTCAGGCACAAAAATGACTTTAAACACACTTATTTTAGTTGAAAAAGTAATAATTCACATCCAACCGTCATTTAAAGTCAAAAGATTAAATGTTAAAATATCATCAATATTGACCACTTTTTTGAACGTTCGACTGGTCCGGGGTCATCGTTTTTCATCATAAAATTGATTTTTTTGGACTCTACCAAAAATTATTCAAAATGTCATTCGGATCGGGCCTCATGTTGAATAACCACTTTTTAAACCCTCACAGTGACCAAAATTGCCATTTTTACAGAGTTTTGCTTACTCAGAAGCTTCAATTTTGACCAATTTCAGGCACAGAAATGACTTTAAACACACTTATTTTAGTTGAAAAAGTAATAATTTACATCCAACAGTCATTTAAAGTCAAAAGATTAAATGTTAAAATGTCATCAATATTGACCACTTTTTTGAACGTTCGACTGGTCCGGGGTCATCGTTTTTCATCATAAAATTGATTTTTTTGGACTCTACCAAAAATGATTCAAAATGTCATTTGGATCGGGCCCCATTTTGAATAACCACTTTTTAAACCCTCACAGTGACCAAAATTGCCATTTTTACAGAGTTTTCGCTTACTCAAAAGCTTCAATTTTGACCAATTTCAGGCACAGAAATTACTTTAAACACACTTATTTTAGTTGAAAAAGTAATAATTCACATCCAACAGTCATTTAAAGTCAAAAGATTAAATGTTAAAATTTCATCAATATTGACCACTTTTTTGACCGTTCGACTGGTCCGGAGTCATCGTTTTCATCATAAAATTGATTTTTTTGGACTCTACCAAAAATGATTCAAAATGTCATTTGGATCGGGCCTCATGTTGAATAACCACTTTTTAAACCCTCACAGTGACCAAAATTGCCATTTTTACAGAGTTTTCGCTTATTCAAAGCTTCAATTTTGACCAATTTCAGGCACAGAAATGACTTTAAACACACTTATTTTAGTTGAAAAAGTAATAATTCACATCCAACAGTCATTTAAAGTCAAAAGATTAAATGTTAAAATTTCATCAATATTGACCACTTTTTTGAACGTTCGACTGGTCCGGGGTCATCGTTTTTCATCATAAAATTGATTTTTTGGACTCTACCAAAAATTATTCAAAATGT